>NW_028227264.1:43335000-43562500 GCF_978045245.1 Mus caroli
TTTGAAATCGTACTTGTTAATAAAATACAAAAGTCTTTATCTTCCTCTCTGCTTGAGAATTCTGTAAAGACAAAACAGTTGCCGTGATAGACCGTGGTGATATGCCTGGGAGACTGCACTGCTCTGTAAGAAACAGATCAGGTGGCTGTTGCTGGTGTCCCCGAGGTCATAATCGTTCTGCAGATATTTCAAAATGATACAGTAATTAAGTTAATAATCCCTGTTGTTATAAACACTAGATGTGGCATTGTTCATTTATTGCATTCTAACATCCATGATATCGATTTACACAAGGATAACTAGGGGAAGTTCTGGTATTGAAGACTGGGAAGGAGCTGGGATCAAAGACTCCTAGATTAAAGGGTTGATTTAGGATAGATGTTAAAAGACATAATGAGAACAGCACACTTATTACAAACAAGAAATCCCGGTCTTGCCTTCAGTTCTGTCTGGTGACAAGGATTCCAGTTCCTGTGGAAGCAAAACAAAACTGGAAGTGTAATTGAATGAAGTTAAATTGCTACTGGTGTAATTAAAACAAGCATGCTTATATTTAGATACCTTTAATTTATATTTAAAATGCAGTTTCATAGTAAATGCAGGCTGGGCCACACAGGAAGAGAAATTTGATCTCTAAATGTGTGTGTGTGTGTACAAATGATGTGTACAACTAATATGTATGTGTCTTATAATTCTAACTGGTTCACTTATCTAGGTGTCTATTTTGAGATCATAATACTTGAGTGTTATGAGTCTCTATCTGGTCTCTTTTGAGAAATTCAGAAAGTATCATTTAAACTTCTAGATGGTTCTACTTCATTAACCACAGACATCCAAATTGTAATAGTCTTACAGCTCAATCATAGAAATAAGCTGATATGTAGTTAAAGAAAAAGTTTAACAAAAACATGAAAATTCAGTCTTTATCAACTGCAATGTGTTTTCAGATGGCTGGTTCTGTCATCCTATGTGACAACTACTTTGGCAAATGGCTCATAGAAACTTCTGGAAAACCTAAAGACTCATGCAGAGTGGTAGAGTTTTTAATTCGTCAACTGGGCTGACACAAGACTACAAGGAACACTTGACTTTAACTCAGTCTCGATTTCTCCACTTAACATCCTTCTCTAGGCGACTTGCCAAGCCCACAAGCACTTTCTAGAGGACCTGGGTGAGTGTTTATATTCAGCATCTGCTTTGGGAGTGGGGTTTGTTCCACAGGTATAAACTCTGTAAATATCCACTTTGCCCTGCAACTACCTGTGTGCTAGTTTTTTTCCACATGTAACTTTTATCTTAGATTAATTAATACATAACATTTTGCCTATAACAGGGGCCACAGACTGCAACACAAAGACAAAATAGAATGAATCACCTATTTTGTAAATAAAGTCTTACTGGCCTACATCCATGATCATTGATTAAGATTTTGTCAATCAATGCTACAGTAACTGAATCATTGTTGCAGAGACTGTATGGCCTGCCACACTTAAAATGTATATATGTACATGTGTATATACATATGTACATATACATACATATACACATATGCATGCGTGTGTGTGTGTGTGTGTGTGTATATTCTGCCCCTCTGCAGAAAATGTTTGCTGACTTCCGGTCTATATAGAATAAGAAAATACAGGAGAAAATCATCCATCTATATGGACTTAGGTGATAACTGCTTTATAAAAATATCTCAAAAGAATTTTTTATTGAACAGGATTGCCTTTCAATTCACTGAAGGGGAAAATACCCTGTGCAAAAACAGATGTCTGGTCGTATGTTTTTCTGCTTGGTTTTTAAGAACTTGGTTGTTGTCTACTCATAGTGTATGTAAGGGGAGGTATACAGGCTGAAACAAACGAGTCATTGCAAAACTTGAAGAGTATGTTGTCTTCGCACCATCCCCTTGCTCCTGTTTCACTTCTCCCTGTTCCTTGTCCTTAATGTGTGGTAGGTTGGGAAGGGGGACAACTTTCCTCTTTCTTTCTGACTAGCTCTCTGTCAATCACCACTGGAGTTTGGGTGAATAGTATTCTTGCTGTTACTCTTCCTGTGATATTTATATTTCAAAGGTGAATTTTTGAAACTAAGGAACCATAACAAAATCAGAGCTTGCCAAACAGGGGGGTAGGGAATAATGGTTTCCTTTGTAACAAGGTTTGGGTCACTTGTAGGCAGCCCAGAGCCAGGTACACTCTGTTGGCCAGCAGCCACCTCCCGAGGCAAGGAGCTTTCTCTTTTTTTCCTTTCCTTTCCTTTCCTTTCCTTTCCTTTCCTCTCCTCTCCTCTCCTCTCCTCTCCTCTCCTCTCCTCTCCTCTCCTCTCCTCTCCTCTCCTCTCCTCTCCTCTCCTCTCCTCTCCTCTCCCCTCCCCTCCCCTCCCCTCCCCTCCCCTCCCCTCCCCTCCCCTCCCCTCCCCTCCCCTCCCCTCCCCTCCCCTCCCCTCCCCTCCCCTCTCCTTTCCTTTACTTTGTTTTTCTTAAATAAGAGCTTTTGAGCCAGGCATGAAACGCCAGAATTCTTTCTGTATAATGCATATGGCTCCATTAATAAATCATCTTATGGTTGATTTACCCCAAATATATTAAGACTTTGGAAATCACCATCAACGATGACCACTTTATATTTTCTAGAAAGTTATGAGATTATTTAGAAGTTCCTAGTTCCTAGAGAAAGCTCTGTGTAGACTGATGTGGTCATTAGAACGATTGCTCTAAAGCACACGTTGCAATTGTATTGGCACTGACAACAATGGATGGTGCGCCTCTGCCCTTGTAAATGGCTGTGCTATTTATACTGGAGCACGGGAAGTATTTAGTCAGCTCCAGGTGACTGTGTTACAAAAGCTTCTCCAGAGACATCTCTTACCACATGAGATCCCCCACCATGCTATGAACAAGAAGACAACCCCCTGCCCCCAACCAGAATGCAGAATTATAAGACAAAATTTCCTTCTTGGGCTAGGGACACAGTGGCAGAACCCTAATTTGCCTATCATATCCTTATCTTCTTCCCAGCACTGCCAAAAAAGAAAATTAGTTTATTTATATAATACCCAGTGTATGGCATTTTATCATAGCAGAAGAATGAATAGACAGAGACAGACAACAATTAACTGTTGGTCACTTAAAGTCATCAGTGAAGAACAAAATTGATGGTTTTTTCCTATGATTAGCTAATTACAATAGTATACTACCTCCACTAAGATCAGGCAGGCTTCCCTTTCTTCCTTTGCATCCTCACAGTCTTGCCCACGCCTGCTTGCACAGAAGGAGCTCAGACTGAGTTCCATGCTACCCCAGACTGAGCCATGGGCCTGCATGGTCGTCATTACATCACCATTGGTAACTACCTTCTTCCTCAGTTTGAAGACTTTATGCCTTTTTCTTTCTTTCTTCCTTTCTTCCTTCCTTTCTTTCTTTCTTTCTTTCTTTCTTTCTCTCTCTTTCTTTCTTTCTCTCTCTTTCTCTCTTTCTTCCTTCCTTTCTTTCTTTCTCTCTTTCTCCCTCCCTTTCTTTCTTTCTTTCTTTTTCTCTCTCTCTTTCTTTCTCTCTCTTCTTTCTTTCTCCCTCTCTTTCTTTCTTTCTTTCTTTCTTTCTTTCTTTCTTTCTTTCTTTCTTTCTTCCTTCCTTCCTTCCTCTCTCTCTCTCTCTCCCTCCTTCTGGTTTTACTTTTTGGTTAGGCTTTTTTGGTTGTTTTTATTTTTCCTTCTTGAGAGAAGCTCTTGTTATTTAACCTTTACTGGCTTCAGAGTCATGATCCTCCTGCTTCAGCCGCCGGAGCACTGGCTCTGAGGTTGTTTTTAAAAAGGAATCCAAATTCACTACAGTTTGAGGAGTGGCAGGTGGAAAAGAGCCTTGAACCTCCAGTAAAACCTGGTTGAGCCAACTGACACACAGAAAACATGAAACTAAGAATAAATACCTCCAGAAAGATGACAAATGAAGTGAGTGTAAGACAGATGATGTGGCTGAAAGTAAAAACCCATGAGGGGAGAGAGTGCTGCCTTCCAACCAGTGAGCATTGTAAGTGACCTTGTAGACCTCATAGCAGACAACTCTTGATGGACTTTGTCTCCTTAAAATGCTGCAGAGGCACGAAACCTATGTCCACCATGGTTTAGGACCCATTTTCCAGAGAGAGACTACTCATGCAGAGGACTCTAGTCTTAGAGCGAGAAATTCAGCAGGACACAGAGACAGTTTCATGGTCTCTGGAGCCATGCAAACTGGGACCACTTCCAGAACAGAACAAACTCGTAGGATTCTTGGAGTACATCATTATGGATTCCATGGGAAGGATGGCTCTTTCTGTCAGACTACTCTGAAGAGATAATTTAAAAAGCCATTGTGAAATATAAATGGATGTGAAGTTGCCTGATAAGCCTGAAGAGCAGAGGCACATTTGCAAGTCTTTAAACTAAGAATGAAACTCATTCTTTACCATCCTTAAGAGGAAGTATGTCCAGGGGTAACTATGCTAACTGGAGATGTTTGATGATCCCAGCTCTGTGTAAATCCATTTGCAGCCAGTGCACAAAGGAAAGCCTGGTGCAGAAGCTCACTCCTCTGATCCATCACTGAGGAGGCTAAGGCAAGAGAGTCTCCCTGTGCTCCAGGCCAGCCTGGAAAGGATACTGAGTTCAAAGCTTCCCTTGGCCAAGTAAACCCTGTAAACAAACAAAAATAGAAAAACAGACAAAAAAACCCACTTCACATGACATGTAGTTTTGAAGCATAAGGATACTTCGTGCAGGGTGTTGAATAATACAATTCATGCCATAGTCCTCGTAGCCCATGGATAACATCAGGACGGGTGCAACAAAACACTGGCCTACAGGACCTCTGTGACCCAACACTACAATAGGTCGAAGACAGAGAGGATTAGAACTTAGGAACCCCAGCCTATTCACCAACCCCTCAGAGTCCCTGGGAACTACTCTTGAAAAAGTCGAGGGAACAACTAACTCATTGGTTGAACTCTAGAGTTCTTTCCTCCCAGGCTTCAAAGGAAGCCCAGAGCTCATAGTAGTAAACTGAGTTTCTGAGTCCCAGGTCTCTGGAGGTAGAACTCTGGTCTACATTGTCCCCAGAGCCTGCTGACCTTCTACCTTTCAATCTGCCTTTAGTTCAGGGCAATGATGTAACCTCCCAGGGAGGATTCAAGTTAAATGAGAAAAAGAAAGTGGAGACTAGATGGGCAACAGTCATAAACTCCAAAGGGCTCAGGAGAAGGAGTTTGGTCAGTAGGAACTCATGTTATTGGACTTATTACACTGTCAAAATTGCCTTCTTCTGTGTCCGTTTCTTCCAGTAGGCATTGAGCCAGTCTTCCAATGAAGGGAGAACCTGGGTTTTATTTCGTTTCCATTTTATTCTCAGAACAAAGCACAGTGCCTCTCAAGACACGTTACCTAATAAAGGAAAGAGTAATTAATGCCAGGCACAGGGTCAAACAGAGTTAGTCCAGTAAAGACAATTCAAAGGGCTTTAGATGGAGATGTCCTGTGAATGAAACAAGCAAGAGTTCAAGTCTAGACAGCAGATTGAGGCAATACAAAGATAAGCTAAGCTCCGAACAAATCCCAGGCTTTCCCTTCTGATTCTGACTCTGTTCATCTCTCTCTTGGGAGGATGGACAAACTGCTCAGTTATTCCAAATTTATCAAAGAGTGGTTTATTACATAAACCTCACTAGCAGCTTCATGAGAAAATTAAATAAGATATTTAAAAAGTCACCTCTAGCTGCAGGTATAACTCAGCAGCAGAACACATGCCTAACATGCATGAGGCTCAGCCCCCACTACCAAAAGGTTAAACTGTGCTAGCTCCTGCCTGCACTCAGCAAGTTGCTGCTATTAAAGAAAGGAAGGAAGGAGCAGATTCTGTAATTCTGATAGCTAATAAGCATCATCCAATGTTGGGGAGGTCTGAGCCCAGAGATAAGAATCTAGTCTCCAAAATGAGCAAGCCAATGATGATAGACCTGGTAGAGACTAAAATTGCAAGCCAAGGAGTGAAGATCCAGGCAAAGGATCTTTTATGCCAGGCATGGAAGGCTTAGAGGAGAGAGTATGGTTTGAACGTGTTCCAAGAACTTTCAAAGGCTGGGGGGCCTTCCGTGCCTTAAAGTAGAGTTGCTCACGGTGAGTAGGCAGGCATGAGCTCATCTGAGGCTAATAGGTGCACCTGGCAAGAGCAGGGATGAGAAGGGATGTGAAGCCAGACAGCTCATGACAGCTACACAGAAGGTGGTCAATAAATAGCTGTTGATAATTTACTCTCATCATTAGAACCACTGTGCCAAGGTGCTGTGAGCCGTAAGCCTTCGTTTGATTACGAGACTCTTGCTTGAATTAGGCCAAATTGACCATCTTAGTTGTATGGTCTTATTCAGAAGCTCTGGAGTGAAGACTGTTTCCTAAATGACTCCTCTCGTCTCGTTTAAGGAATCTGGTTTCTCTTCTGGAAGGTGTCATTCTGCTGCATCCAGTCACGTAGGAAGCAGCACCTTTGACAGCCTGGCAGCAATCTTCTGTGACTGAAATGTGACTCACATTGGACATTGTTAGAATGGGTCTGGAGTCCCTCTCTCCTGGGCTACCCCCTCTTGCTAAGGTAGTATAGTAATTGGGCTCTCAGATCGAGTAGTGACTCTGAGATTCTCCAGCTCTCACCAACCCTTGCTTGAGCATGCAGCCTTTGAAGGTCACTTGAGCTGTTTTGTTTGGCTTTTTTTTACTTTTTCCCCCTTTTTCTCTTCTGAGTAACGAATCTGTTTCTGAGCAGGAGCACAACAGGCCTCGTGCAGAATACAAAGTTTTCTTGTAAAAATGTCAGTTGCAATAAAGGGAATCTGGAGCCAGCCTGGCAGCCTGGGGGCTGTTATAGGGATGAAGTCAGAGCCTCAGCTTGTGTCTACATGACACCAAACATCCAGTTAAAAAGTGAAAAACTCAAGCAGCCATCCAGATGTTTTGCCTGCCGGATGCCAAGCACCCTGATGTTTTCAACTATCCAGATGTTTGGCATCAGGCAGCCCAATAACCAAAATCTGGAAACATGTAGGTGTTTGGTATCTTGTAGACACAGCCTTGGATGGTAAAGCAAAGGCTAGGACTTTGGACTTCATTCCCCCCCACCCCCCCACCCCCCATCCCCAGGAACTAAGAACCAGTGAAGACTTCCTGAGACTGGATGAAGGTATTCTGTTTTAAAAGTGGAAAGGGCTTAGAGTCAAGCAGATAGGTGAGCAAGAGTTTCCTAGCAAAATGGATACACAGAAAGGAAGCAACAACAAACCATACTATAGTTCAATGGTTCAATTGGCCAATCTAACTGTTAGGATGCCCATTCTTTAACTACTTGGGAGTGGGCTTGGTCAAGGAGTTCTGATGGTAATTAGACCAGATTCTGCTAGGCAGTGGTGGCACACACCTTTAATTCCAGCACTTGGGAGGCAGAGGCAGGCAAATTTCTGAGTTTGAGGCCAGTCTGGTCTAGAGAGTGAATTCCAGGACAGCCGGGGCTACACAGAGAAACCCTGTCTCAAAAAACCAAAACCAAACCAAACCAAACCAAAAAAAAACACCAAAAAAACAAAAACAAAAACAAAAACAAACAAAAAACAAGCAGATTCTACTTCAAGCCAGTGATCCTAAGCTTTCAAGAGAACTTCTGACCATCTCTTCTGTTTTCATGACCTGTTGGACTATGGAAAACTTAAATCATGAAAAATAACAAATAAGGAGGGGGAGAGAGAGAGAGAGAGAGAGAGAGAGCACATGCGCAGGGAAGTTTGAAAACACCACAAGATAAAAGGAACAATAAGGCCACCGTAATAACAGGGCTGAAGCAGAGTCATGCGACAGAAGAGAATCTGCACATCTGCACTTTTTCTTCTTTATAACTTCATCAAGAAAACAGGAAAAACAATGTGCACAAACCACAAGTGGAAAATTTTGTTTCTCTGTTCCAATTTTGGTAGTAGATTCCAGTAGGAAGAAAAGTGACCACTCTGATTGTCTTCTATAGGCTGGCAATATACAATTCATCATTGTCTCGTGCATCCTATGATTGTGAGTTAGTCGTTATTACTCACTGTGATGGAGGGGAATTCCTCTCCTACCACATCTGCCGTTCTGACTTTGCAGTAGAGGCTAGCGTCTGCCCGGCCCTTTTCCACTCCTGGATTCCACATTATCCTCTCTCTTACAGGATGGCTCCTTCTCTTTGGCATTTTGTTACCAAAACTTGAATCAAACATTATAAACTTTTATTGTGACAATGATAATGACAGTGAGGGCAAACAGCTCCAATTAGTCTGTCAATACCATCATTGTTGAATTAATCTGGAGATTAGCAATAGCCAATATACACATAATTTGGTCTCCTTAAAGGAGACAGACATCTGCTTTCCTTGGCAACAGTCTGTTTCCAGGCCTTTACTTGATACCATGTGCGTGCCTAACCCCTGTTTCCAACAATGGCTTTTATCCTTGAGGTTTGGTAGTATAGTTAATTGATGCCTTTATCTTTTCATGAGAGATGCCAGCTCACATCAAAAAAAAAAAAAAAAAAAAAAAAAGGAAGAAAAGAGGAAAAAAACCACCAAAAACATACTACAAACACTTGGCTTTATATTGCTGGAAATAGAGAGGCTCAAAGCTAGATTCAGCATTAGAGAAAAATAAAGATCGCTTTCATCCACATCGCTGAGAGCAGTGCTTGTATCCTCTCGTCTTTTCCTGCCATTGTTGAGAACTAAATGAATACTTGAGGGTGAACATTAAAATTCTGTGTGCTGCCTTTGAAAAACACAAGTGTCAGAACGAGAAGGGTGAGACATGTGTTTCCTGGAAGAGAAAGAGAAGTGACCCAGACACTGCTGAAGAGACCATTTTTCCAGTGTGCTGAGAGGGAGGGGCCGAGAAGCATGCCCTGTCCAGAAGGCAGGATGAGTTGTATATGTTATACACATGGCAAATATGAAGTCAGAGGGGCTTGTTTATTTTGTCACAGTTGCTCTGCACATGGGGATACCTGTGCATAGAACAAAGCATAGCAATGGGGTTATTAATAATCCTGCAGAAAATCAATACTTTCAGTAGGCCCATGGTTTCACTATGTTCAGAAGACATGTACAAGTCTACAATGAAAGCTGTTGCGTTAAAGTCATGATGAGTTATTTATCCCTTCCAACTGCATTTATTGGAAAAAATAATCTGGTAATGACAGGAAATTTTCCAGACTGAATGCTGCATGACCAGGAGTCTGGTTCAGTTTAGTTGGGAAGATAAGTCTGGGAAAAGTATAAATGAAAGTAAAAGACAATACACAATTAAGTTCCTCCACGGGCCCCTGGCAAGATAAAATCTGTCTAAGGGGAAAAGAAAGCTTTACACTTCCAGGATGTGGGGCAAGAAATGTTCTGCAAACATACCAGCTTAATTATTTTCATATTACTCATTAACATTATCATTATTGCTGGTTGTTGTCAAGCCCCAAATCCAGATTTTTTTTTCCCCTACAAGAACAAGAAAATGAGCAGCAAGAATTTGTGGGATTTTATTCTGTTTTCTGTTTTGATATCTACTTCACTGTTAGCTTAAACTGTGGTTTCTTTCAACTTCAACTAGTCTCTGGTAGATTTTTTTTATTAGTTTGACCTGCTTATTCTCACAAGCATATAAAAAAAATGACAAAAGAGTGATAAGCTTTGACCTCCTCCATCAAAGTTTACTACGTTGGTCTATTTATTTCAAATATTTTCTAAGGAAAATGAGAAACCAGACAACCAGCTACAGTTCCATCTCCTGCTCCTAATTCTAGCCCTCTGCCTATATCCCTCCTGGATTTAAGCACCATGGTGACTGTGAACGTCCTTCCCCAAGCATACTCCTCACTTTATTCTACATTGACGTCTATAGACTGTGTGCTTTTCACCTTATTTAAAAGTACAATGTATTTTAATCATGCAGTTTGCAATGTCTGTGGACATTATGTTTTCAAGGCTGACCCAGTAGAAATTCGTGAAGTTGGCTTTGTTATTTCAGTGAAACAGCTAAATTCACTGTGATTTATTCTCTCTCCTGCTTCCACAGACAGTTTTGAATAAGCCTCTCCGTGTACACATGCCGAAGTTTCTCCAGGGTAGCGTTGCTGGGTCAGAGCACGTATATGGCTTACTTTGTATAGGTTCGCCAAGGCTGTGCTAGGGCACATCTCCATGTTCTTGACAACACTTGCCCAGGCAGGTACACATCTGAAAATTGTTAAAATGTGTTAGCCAAAAAGGGAACAATTAAGTAACCAAAATATTGTTCCACATAAACACATAATTGCTTCATTATCGAAAACAGCATACTGTATAGTCTCACAGTCACTACAGGTTCTCTAAGGCCTCAATCGTCCTCAGTGGAGGAAAACAACCAATAAAAACTTTTGGGCTGCCTAAAGTCTTTCAGGATGTTCTTCCAAGTCATGCTCTTTTTTTTTTATAGCAGCAAATACTTTACAAATCAGTGTGTCCAGAAATATCACCTATCTATACTTGTCAGACTGGAGCCCTTGAGCCCATACTCCCATGACTATGAAAATAAGTGTAGTGCTCTATTGATTTGGAAATGCCTGTATGTCTTCATGGGTTTCGCTGGTCACTGAAATCATATTCCTTTCTAATTTAAAAGAAAAAGACTTTATGTGTATCAATGTTTTGCCTGCATGTATGTCTATGCCACCACATGCATGCCTAGTTCCAGTGGAATCTGGGAAAGTTGTTGCCTTTTATTTAACCACCTGCTCCATTATGCAAACAGGGAAGTCTCTGTTATGTGGCCAGCCCTTGGCACATAGAAGAGCTTCAATTAACACTTACTAATTGTCGAATGAATGGATCATAAGGTTTCTGTTTTCAAAGGGATAGGTAGGCTACTGAAGCCTACGGAATCTTCTAGGACCTTGGAGTTTCATACATAATGGTAAATTTTCAGGGCACAAACAGGTTGAGTACACCAATATTATATATATATATATATATATATATATATATATATGTGTGTGTGTATGTGTGTGTGTGTGTGTATTTATATTATCTTATATAATCTATAATAAATATATATACACACATATATATGAGTATACTAAGGGTATATATATATTTACATGCACACACATATATATACATATATTTTTTCACACATAGTCACCAAAAGGGACTTGGGAAACAAAAACAGCATAATTCATGTACCAAGACTGAAAATGGATATGAGGTCTTAGAGCTCAAGCATAAACCCTTGAGAATTTGGCTAAATTATTACAGATGCACTTTCTGCCACTCAGATTACTGGGCTGCGAGCTCTTCTAATCTCTCGTGCTCTGATCAGATTTGGTGAGTGTTCAGGAAGGGGCATATGTCCTGACCCTTTGGCAGAATCAGGGATACCAAGGAGTGCAGTGTTGGGGTGGTCCAAGCAGAAGGAACAGCAAGAGCCAAGCAGAGATGGAGAGATAGATAACTTTACATCAAAACAGTCAAAAGGGCCCTGCAGAATGCAAGGCAGGAGATACAGGCATGGAGAGTGCTAAAAGGGAGGATGTTACCCCAGACTGAGCAGGATCTTAGTTTCTACATTAAATGTTTTAATTAGTTTAGTAGGGAATTGAGGCTCACTGAATGCTGCCATATGGTTCTGGCTGACTGCAAGTAGACATCAGGTAGTCATTTGGAACACTTGGGACTTACTTAGATCAGAATTTGCATCTGAATCTTCAAAAATGTGTCTCCAACTTAGGACACTTTCTGGAACATAATTACATCAACATTAATATTAATAACAATAATAATAAAATATTGCCAAAGATGTTAAATCCCATCTTTAACCAAATATCACTATGCAGGGCCGAATGAATACCTAAAAGTAGAAAATATTATTGGAAATGTAATGCAAAATACGGCATTGGAAAGTTGGTTCATCCGTATAGGAATGAATAGAATAGGAATGAATAGAAACAGACACAGCAGAGACTCAATTGCTTGTTTGCTTGGGGCTAGAAACGGAGGTAAAGGACAATTCGGGAAATATGGCAGTATGGCTTTATCCTGAGCAGTATGGCTTATCCTGAGCAGGAGAGTGTTGGTGACTAAGTTACACATTATAGTTGAGAGAGGTTAAAGGAAAAGCTGGTTCCAGGTGGGGCTGGAAAACTTCATGCTGATATTTGGGGTACATGAAAACTGAAATCAGCAGTAACATTTACGAAAAAGAGAAAAACAAGACTGGAGCTCCATAGAGACCTAGAAGACAAATAGATATTTACATGGAAGCCACTCCCAGGGCTTTTCAGAAACAGGCCAGTTGAGAATAGAAATAATAGAACTGAGAATATAGAAATGGCTCAGTGGCTAAAGGCACTCACTGCCAAGTCTGACAAAATAGGTTTCATCTCCAGAATCCACATGGTAGAAAAAGAGAACACAGCTTCCACAAGCTGTCCCAGGCACACACGCACGTGTGCACACACACACACACACACGCGCATGCACACACATAAATAGGTATAAAATAATTTGCACTTGCCTTGCTTGCCTCATTATTCAGTGGCAGAACAAAAGAAGGTTCTTCTTTAAAACATCCTGGGGCTTCTTTGGACCCCAGATCACGTCACACTAAGTCTCCAGGACCTGAGATCCCTGAGTGTACACAAGTCCCCTGTCTGAGATTGTCAAGGGGCTCACAGTATGGCACTAGATGAGATTGTCAGAATTGAAACCCCGACTTCGCCACTCCCTAGGCCATGACCTTAGGCAGGTGGCTGAAACTCCCTGTGTTTTTATCTGTAAAACAAAATAATCTTCTGAAGATCATACACCCACCCAAAATACTTCTGTGAAGACCAAATGTATGAAATGCATGTAAAACAGAACCTGGTGTGGAGAAAAGACGTAGGGGCCGTCCCTGAGGCTTTGTGCTGAGGGCTTATTTTCATTTATGAACAAGGCTTGCTTCCCCTGAATGTTCCTTAGTCCCTGGAAAATGTTCTTTGCATTTTTGACAAAACAGAAAGTAATCCCTGTGACTGTTCAGCCTCAGGAAGGAGTCTGCCTCTCTGGAGTTAGTTTGCAAACACGCCATCCTCACAGGCATGCTGCCACTACTGGAAGTCTGGCCTCTCAGGTGCACTAAATTCTCACCATTGAAAAGGCCCTGGGAGAATCTCAATGCCATTGTTTTGGAAACTTCCTTTCACCCTGCTTCGAATTTGTGCCGGTTCCAATTTTAAACAATAAAATAGAAACCCTTAAAAGAGAGTCCCATTCACTACTGAGAAAGGGGAAAAGAGCTGGCTGTCAGTTATCAGTCACTGACTTGGACAAAGTCTGAACTCTTCAACTTCATAAATTCCAGCCAATGCCATGTTGTTGTAAATCATTTGTCTGTCTGGGACTTTCTTGTTTGTTTATTTTGCTTGCTTCATTTATGAAACCTTTTAACCAGAAGGTTTGTTCAAAATGGACCACCTTTCTGTTTTGTTCATATTGCCAGATGATCCTAAGCGAAGGAGCAGTGGAATTTATCTGAATTGCTGTCCCTCCTTCTCCTGAAAAGCTAATGAAGCTCTTGTAACCTCCCAGCAAACAGCAGTCAGCCAGTAAATCTGTAACTGAAAACTGAATGTGTAGCAGGAAACCCTAATAGCGAAACGTGTACGATTAAAGAGCTGAGTAGACAGAAAGTAGGTGAAAGCTGCTTACAAGGACAGCCTTGGCCACTGCCAGGCCTTTGAGGAGTCTCTTAATGAGTGAGCAGACCTTGAATATATTTTTTTTTCACTATTCATCCTCACACCTTTTGTCTCGGAGTTATTTCTATCACTTCAACAGAGCCATTCTGACGAGCATTCTCACCCAGGAATCCCCGAAGTCATAGAAAGTTTAGATTATCATATCATACAGTCATATACTGCCAGTCATACACTGGCAGGAGATAACAGGATTGCCTGAGGCAGGTGGGTGTGATAGAAATATACATTTCCCCAGCCCTTTGCTCTCCTGCAGGTGGGAAGAGGAACCCAGAGCTGAGTAAGGTGGGGTATAAAGAAAGAAAGTTCTGTCATTGGTTCAGAACCACCCAGGTCCCTATGGAAACTCAGTGTCTTCATCGTGTTCACGCAGTGAATCACAGAGTAGCCTTGAGCGGTGAGTCGCGCTTCCTACGTGTCTTAACTTTCCCTCCTTGAAAACGGACCCTTTCCATTCAGCGGTCCCTGGTGGGACATAGACATTTGTCTGGAAGGCCAAATCCTCGTGCTGGTCTCACTACTACCACTGTTCTCCCAGACACTGCTTCAGGCGACGCTGGGATTCAGGCTACACAATAGAGAAGGAGAACACAGGCTAGACAAAGCCTATATGCCTATAGAAATTAGCTACTCAAACAGCTAGCTGCCTCTCCCCTCTCTTCAGGCTGGCTGGAGCCAGTGTACAGAGATTGTCTGCAACTCCCCTTGACCCTCCTTGAGCATCTCAAAAGGCAGAGGGAATGCTGACAATAACTTCCTGAGGCGCCAACCAGAGCACTGTGCAATGAAGACTCCTGAGCGCTAGTGGGCACCATAGACTCCAAGTGTCCCAGTTCAAGGTGCCCTTTGTAAAACCCTGGAGCCAGCCCTAGACTGCCTTTGGATGCTCCTACCCACGTACAAATTTGAAATAATAAAAGTGTGGCAATTATTAAAAGAAAAATCTTTGTTTGTGAAAACTGATGTATTTTTACATCTTATTCGCTGAAAAAAAAAAAAAAAACAGCTTTGTGGCTATGAATGAAGACAGCAACGAGACAGAAATGGGGACCTAGAAAGTGAAGCTACTCAGATCTACTCACTTGGAGTAGCCAGGGTGCTTTTCATGTGAGAGGCCAAATCCCTGAGAAGCAGCTACAAAGGCAAAGGTGATGCTGTCAGAACTCGGAACCGTTTCTGATGCCAGCACACAGACCAGCTCCGATTCCAGTGAACTCAGGCCTTCCCCAACTAAGCTACATCCTCTGCCAATGTAACGCTCTTAATTGGTTCTATTTATTATTCTAGACTCAAACAACACTTCACTCCATAAAAGGGGAGTGTTCCAAGCAGAGGAGTTTTGTTTTATAGACAGAATAAAGCAGAAACAAACTTTGTCTGTTTGCTTGAAGCCAGTAGGATCGTCATTTCAAATTTACTTTCCTTAAGGCAGGAACGAAGAAACAGAACGGGAGAGAAATATCTGGCTAATCTCGGGTTATTTTAGGCTTTTTTTTTTTTTCTGTAAAGGGTTAAACCTTTTCATGCTAACTAAAACTGGCCTGTTCAGGAAATTAGTGTGTAATCATTTTAATTTTTGTTTCAGTTTCAGTTTGATGATCTTAGCCCTGGTAACTCCATTTTGATTTTTAGCCTGGCCTGTTGAAGCAGGTGGGGAAAGTTCAATCCAAAGCAACGAGTCTAAGGAAAATAAGTGGGTTTCACTAAGTGCTCTCCACAGTACGGTTTGAATTCAGGAGCACTGGAAGCTAAGGAACTCATCAGGCACCTCCGACAATCACATACATTCAGTAATGAGGGACCCATTTCTTCATTTCAAGATTTCTCCCCCCCCCACCCCCCACCCTGGGGGCTGGAGAGATGGCTTAGTGGTTAAGAGCACAGTCTGCTCTTCCAAAGGTCCTGAGTTCAAATCCCAGCAACCACATGGTGGCTCACAGCCATCAGTACATGGGATCCAATGTCTTCTTCAGGTATGTCTGAATAGAGCAACAGTGTGCTCATACACATAAAATAAATATATTAAATTTTTAAAAAGGTTTTTTTTTTCTTTTGCTATAACACTAACAGCCCTAGAACAACCTGCCTTTCACAGCAACACCCAAGGCAAGGTTATTAACTCCCCATATTCAAATGGAAATTTCAGGCTATCTGACTCTTTGCTAAGAGCTGGGTGAGATTCCCAGGACAACAATCAGGAAGGAGGAAGGTACTGACTGCCTTAAGGAACCCAGGCAAGAATGACTCGTTCCAATACTGTCTAGGGCTAGGGTGGCAGATGACTTTTAAAAGAAAGATGATATAACCAGGGAAGCTAAAAAGGCCTTTAGGCCTTAGAAACAAGTGCGTAAAGAAAACAGAATCAGAAATGCTTCTAACCAGAAGAGGACACCTAGCAATGGACCCCTTTTTTTTCTCTATGTTTTCCTTGTTTCTGGGTCCCCATGATATCTGATTGACTTGTATATATCATTTTGACTACTGAGCACACCTGTGTTTCTCTTTAGAAAGGTATTATACTCCCCCACCCACCCCCAGACACCACTGAAAATCTCCAAATAAGTTTGTGACAATTAGAGATGATCAAGACCAGCAAAGAGGACAGAATAGAAGTCCCAGCCAGTGTCCTAGGAGCCTGGCAACTACAGAGGACGCCCCTCTGGCTGACAGGTCCATCAGCAGGGTGCAGAGTCGATCTTCAGGCCCGCCTTGCAGAGCTGAAGGACTATAGCAAGGCCACCGGATATATTTTATGTGGCTGTCTCATGACCTCCAGGCATCGTGAGAGACTCGCAGTAGTTTTTAAAGATGGGCAAACTGTGCTGTGTCCAGGAAAAACCAGCTTCGGTGGGCTTATTGTTTTCGTCGAGGCCATTACTCTCCCGCCCACATCTTTCATTGCCTCTCCGGTGTTTCTGTGAGACAAAGAAGCCAGCTGAGACTTCCACAAAGGAGAATGCAGGGAAAGGGGGCTGAATACCTTGAGCAAGAATAGCTTGGAAGGAGCCAAAAGTGGAAAAGGAAGTCTAATTCTGGCCTGGTCCGGTGGGGAGAAAAAAGTTTTTTGAGAAATGTAAACAAATCAGGAAATCCTGGCACTCACTTTAGTTCCGGTCTGGGGAGAGAGAGCCGCTTGCTCGGGTCCTTTCCCGAGGAGCAAGCTGCTGTTTGTGAATGAAATCCAGATAAAATTATTCATTGAGCTCTGCCAGCCCCGCAGTTTCCAGCTTTCCTTTAGCCTATGGCATAGCTTAAACCTTAAAATAATAATAATAAAAAAACCATATGCGTGTTATTAACTCTCCATATTCAAATGGAAATTTCAGGCTATCATAAATCTCCTTTCTGATGTAAATTCCTCTCTGCAGAGCTCGCTGCAGGAAAGCCATTGTATCTGAGTAATCTAAACTTGAAAGAGAATTTTTGTTAAACCAGTTATGATAGGGGAAACATGTTTTTCACTGAGTCGAAAGATTAAAGTTGGTTGTAAAAAGGGGTGGGGGCTGAGGGAGAATTATTGGTTGCCCAACTAATGATTAGATACAGAACTTCAAGGAGAAATTAAGAGCACAAAAGAGAGTCACGCAGATAAGTGAAAACAGCTCCAAAGATATTAAATACAAGAGTCGAGGTTTAGCTGAGGTTGTAATCTCTCTTCCCATAGTCATCTCTACTAAGCCATCCTTTCTACCCCATTCGATTTCCCTGGGACAGACTCTGCTGCAGCACACATCTGCAGGTTGGAATATCTAGTTTCTCTCTCTGCCTCTCTCTCTCTCTCTCTCTCTCTCTCTCTCTCTCTCTCTCTCTCTCTCTCTCGTGTGTGTCTTTCTCATGTCTTCCTCTGTATGTCCCTCCTTTTGAGTCTGTCTGTCTCTCTGTGTGTCTTTTTATCTGTCTCTCCCTGTGTGTCTATCTCTGTCTCTCTGTCTCTCTCTGTCTCTCTCTGTGTCTCTGCCTCTCTGTCTCTGTCTCTCTCTCTGTCTCACTCTCTCTCTCTGACTCTGCCTCCCCTCTCCCCTCTCCTCTCTCCCCTCTCCCCTCTCCCCTCTCCCCTCACCCCTCTCCCCTCTCCCCTCTCCTACATCTTGGTAATCACTCTCGAACTTTTTAGCCCAGAAGAATGTAGACACAAGAGGGGAAAAAGAGATATACCCCCCTCCTTTAAAAAACAAGACAAAACAAAACACATTGTGACTGGTTTCTTTCAAAGCATGCTTTCTCAGCACTATATACCCTCATCTCAAGCTAACCCCACTAGCTCTCTTGATTTGTTACCCTCTGCCATTCTGCCACCCTTCCTGTCCTTGCAGACCTAGAAACATTTCTAAGGTCTTTCATTTCAAAGACCTCAGCAGGCAGCAGTAAGGACACAAGTCACAAGCTAACAGTGTGGGTCTGTGGTATAGTATATGCTTAATCATGCACAAGGCTCTGGATTCCATTTCTACCACCATATACACAGAAAAGGATACATATCCGTGTATTAAGAGCTATGGGGGAAAAAATTGAAAGTATTTCTTCTCACAGCCTGACCAGGAGAGGTTTACAGACGAGAAATAAGTCTCTCTTGGGAAGGGTGGACTAGAGATCTTGAAAAGGCCTCTATTTGACTCTCCTCCAGACATCCGACCTCAGCCCTAGTACTGGTGTGTTGGCATAGAAACCTCCAGAAAGGACCTCAGATCTCAAGACAAAAGCTTTATCGATTAACTTTGAAGAACATGGTTCATAAATACAAGAAAAAAAAATCCCTCTGCATCACTGTGAAGAACTGACTCTGTTCCAAAATGAATTTATGATGAAAAGAAATATTTAAATTGAAATTAAAATATTAACATCGGGACAAGGCTTGACTCATACAGCTATACCACAAACACTCTGAGTACTTTCACATATCCCTGAAGTTAATGTATTAATATTTAGAACTGCAATATTGTGCTTTAGAATAATTTTAGTACAAAAATACCAAACTAGTCTCTTATAGCTTTGAATCTAGTCTAGTCACACATACACACACTCACACTCACACACACACACACACACACACACACACACAAGCAGTGTCACCCTGTTCTCTTATTTAATGCTCAACATTCAAGGTAGACAATTTAATGTTCATTGTGGGATTGTCCATAGATTTATGATGGCTGTAGAGATGTTCATAAAATCTGAGCTATGCAAGGCTTTCGGCATCTGTCTCATTCTTATCAGAACCATAAAAATCATCACCCTCTTGTTCCTAGTCAGTCTTTCTTGCTAGATAATGTAAACCAGAGAAAAAATAACGTTGTATCTGAATGTCTACTTTAAGTAGACTCTGTTGCAGAGGTATGTGTGTGTGTGTGTGTGTGTGTGTGTGTATACAGAATAGTGATGGTATGTCTGGAAATGGAGAGAGAAGAACATTGAATTAAACTACATATGTTTGAGGATTAAACGGGCTCTGTACGAAGCTCTTCCTAGTACCAATTGTCTTATGAGCCAGAACGATGCTGCTGTGGGGCACCACTCGTTTTAGCCATGCGCTGACCTGTCCTACGCAGGAGCACAGTCTCTCAAGTGTACACAGAGAGGGGAAGCAGGTGCTTCGACTCCCCAGCATCTGGTTTAAATGACCACAATGCTGAGAGCACCTGCAGCCAGCATTTCAGCCAAGTCTGGCCTCCCATTGTATTCAACTGCTCTTTCTGCCTTAAGCAAGAAAGGCATTGTTTATCTGATTTGCCAAAGGATCTCCGGGGAGGTGGAGAAAGACCGGACAAACAAAGCTAAAACTGAACGCCAGTGGAAGGCACGGGAGGATCTTGATTATTTGTGACTATCCACTGGGATCTTTCATCCTGACTAAACAGAGAGAGAGAGGGGAGGGGGCCCCCGGGAGGACACAGAGAGACAGAGACAGACAGAGACAGAGAGAAAATATCAGCTGCCTTTGGTGCTGTGGGTTTAAGAGCAGAGCAGAGAAAAATCTTACTGAGAAGGTGGAGTTGTAGTTTGTGTGCTAAATGTTCCGTCTATGCACTTTCCATGTTCCTAGTTTAGAGCAACTACGCACTGAGCGAGTTGACTGCCTCTAAACTATGTCAAAAGCAGTAGAAACCTTGGTTCAGACTTTTCAAATCAAGGTATGAGGAGCAAATAAAACTGACCCCCCTAACGGGGGGGGGGGGGACAAAAAACAAAAACAAACCTGTGGTCGATGTGTTAGAATCAGAATAAAATGACCAATCGTATTTTCAAGAACACGGAAAATAGTTTAAATCTTCCTGCGTAGTGTTTGCTTAGTAAATGATTCTGCAGAGCCCCTTTCTTTTTTCTTTTCTTTTCTTTTCTTTTTTCTTTTTTCTTTTCTTTTCTTTTCTTTTCTTTTCTTTTTTCTTTTCTTTGTGTAGAGCCCCAACTAGTGGGAGATTGGAAAACTGCACCTGAAGAGAGGCCATTTAAATGGAGGTGACCATTGGATTTCCGGCCAGCATATGAGCACTTTAGGACAAGGCTGATTTTCAGGTGTGAGACTGCAGACAGGTGCTAAGAGGAGAGGGTTGTGAAACTGCCTTCTTCTTAACTTTCTGCATGCTAAAGGGCAACCTGGCGCCTTGGAAAGCAAACACACTCTCCGGCATGTGAAATGACTCAGTGCACTCTAGCTACAGCTAATTCGAGAAAGGAAAATAAATTCTGAGTTCAAGAACTTATATGCTTCAAAGATCTTTTTTAAAAGAAAGGGGACAACATCCTGTGATCGAAAAGAAAAAAGAAAAAACTGCACAGGCTGGAGGAAAAAGAGCCGGTTTCACACGTTAAATGAGAATTCAGTTAGAAATATTTTCACCCAGTCTTTACTGAGAAGAGATAAGAATGTGCTGTGTTGTGCTAAGAGGAGCTAGCTGTAGGTAGACCAGCAGGCCGGAGGCCACCATGCAGAAGACATCAGAACTTCAATGAAGAATGAGACAGAAACGCCTAGAAAAGTGGGGTGTACTGTTCTGAACTCAGAAGTTATTTTCCTTTCTTAAATTAGCATAGACAGAGTGTGCTGACTCATTTCACTTGCTAGAGAGTGTGTTTGTTTTCTAAGGGGACTGAATCTCAGAAGCTGCTGGGATTTTAAGTTTGTTTCTTTGTTTCTTCTTCTATCCTTTCAAAAAACTCTCATTCTGCTCAATTGTTTTTAAAATAAAGTTTCCCTTGACAAAAAGTGGCAATAAAATGCAGACAGCCTGGAAAGGCTATTAAAGAAATAATCCAAGATGATGAGTTCATCAATTAAAGTATAAGAATGCGCATCAGGGGTTGTCATGCAGGCTTCAGGGTGTTTGTGGAACTCCCTAACAAGATCTATAATGTGTGTGTGTGTGTCTGTTTTTGAATTCTCAAAGAATCCCATAAAAAAACAAACAAACAAACAAATCCAACTACACAGGAATCTGCACATAGAGAAAAACCAACCACATTGTCATAGATGTCCCTCAGAGTGGTCTGACTTCAGAGACTGCATAGAAAAGCCCCACAGAGTCATCAAGCTATGTCTAGGGCATCTCACAGAGCAGATGCTAACCTTCAGAGTCACAGGCTTCCCTGTGTATTGTGCCCTAGAATAAAGATGTGGGGGTGCCCTGCTTATACCTTGAGGGGATGTGGGTGCACACAGTCCTTATCAGCTGCAGGGATGAACACCTTGCACTCACCAGCTTCCCTCCATGTGAATGTACAAAAGGCCACTTATGCTCAAAATTTGAACATAGTAGTAATTATTTTTTATCCCCACAGACTAGCCAGTAAAATTCAGAATTTAACCACCACAACAGAAATACCTTTAACTTTTAAGAGTCAAACACCTACTCAGTATACACAGTTGTTACAAAATATCAATTCAAGGGAGTTTTCTCTGCCACTTAAAGTTTATGGTGATTATTAAATAAACAGACCTTTGCTTCATTTGAAAAGGGATTTGTTTAAATACTACTTATTTGAAGATCATTAAGTCTCTGGAGTTCAAGGATATCAAGGGTGGTGACTGCCTCCCGGTGCTATCTAACTTCTTTTATGATGTCAGCTTTCCCAGAGATTTTATTTAACAAATGACTTCACTGTGGAGAAAAGCTGTCATATTAATCTATCTGTCCTAGCCTTCACCTTCCAGCCTCACTGTGATCATGTAAAAGAAATCTGAGGGGTAAAGAGAGAATCCACACTACCCACTAGCAATCCCCTGTCAGGTGGCACGTGGTCCTGTGTCAGCACACTCAGCTCCTCAGCTGCAGACTCCCTGGTCTTTCCATCTCAGACAGACACCACCATGATTGAAGTTTACAAAAGGCAAGCTGTACAGGGCATCGGACACTCTGCAAAGCTTGCCTCCTTTTCTGTTTTCTGTTTATCTTTCCCTTTGCAAGAGTCTGTAAGAAGCTTTCATGACTGAGAAAGTAAGTCTTTGAGTCATAAGAACAAGGTGAAGGTATTTAGAGGGAAAAAAAGCTTGCCAGGTTTAAAAACAAAACAAACAAACAAAAAAAACTGTATTCCCTTACTAAGACAATTTTAAAACCTCAAATATTACAACCACAAACTGTTCGTGCAGATGAAAATGAAAGTAGGCCACTTAAAGAGAGTTTTGTCTAAACTAAAGCAAATGCATTGCATTATTATTTTAAGCATTGGGATTAACAGGCTACTGAACGGTTACTTTGAAATTAAGAAGGCAGCATTTTAAATATTACATCTGAACGTGTTGTCTCTCCTCTAAGGGACATGCAGAATCGGAGTGGCCGATGTTTCTTTGCCCTCTCCCCAACCCCTGAGGACCACACTGCCCTTCCTGCCTGAGCCTACTTGGCTCTGGGCCAGCAGCTTTCAGGGCCCCTTCATTAGGAGCTCCTGGCAATATGGTTCAAATGTGAAATTTCCATCTCCCCTCCACAGGCAGCTAGGCAAGGGCAAAGCAGTTGGGACATGCTTGACACCTGAATTTGAAAAGGGAAGAGGAGAAGGAAGAAGAGGAGGTAAGCCTTCAAAACTATATCTATCAAAGTGAAAGTCAGGAAAAATTAGGCCATCTACCTGACTGGGGCTGCCAAAGAGTTAGGTGAAGTGCCTTTCAAGGATGTCCTACATAAAATTCAGTATGCTAGTTAACAGGACAGCCAGGTTCCCCCAGCTGTCTGAGGAACACAAGCACATTGAAAATAAAGACACTCACTAATAACCCCCATACGTTAATGTTTCAGGATTCTCTTTGGTTTCCTATGGAACCTGGTTAGCCCAGAGAGGACTAGAATACATGTGGTGGTGGTGGTGGTGGTGGTGGTGGTGGGTGTGTCAAGTTGAAAGTTGTGTGTGTGAGTGTGTGTGTGTGTGTGTGTGTGTGTGTCTAGGGGGATGTTTATAAACTGAATTTCCATTAGTTGATAGTCATATTTTAAGCCCATAGGTTGAGACATGCAGGGAAAAATAATAATGTCCGCTCATGAGCGTGCTTTGGAGGCAAGCCATACCACCACTGAAGTAAGCCCTCAGCTGAACTTGATTGAGCAGGTCCACACCTCGTTAAGTAACACCAGTTGCCATTGTAGTCAGTGATGTCAGTCAAATACCAGAAGCAGCGGGCTAATTTTGGATGTTTCCCTGCCTTCTCGGAAGCACAGAGACAAGTGTGTGCTGCGCACATGTGCACAGGTGGTTCTCAATTAGCTGTTAGTCTGTGTCCTCCCCACACTGATAGCCCACAACTAATTTCTACTTGATTTTGGAAACATTTCAAATTACTCTGCGTTTTGGTATGCATTGTCCTGAATCTCATTTCACTATCTCACTACAGTGTTGGAACAGGAGTGCTAAGCGATAATAAATGATAACGACCACAGAGGAACCTGCTGGCTGAAAGTAACAATGAAAATTTACAAAATAGAAGATCCAGACGAAGATAGGAAGACTATGTAAGCATGGTCTTTTTTCCTTCTTCACTCTTAATTAATTCTTTCCTTCTGACAGTTCAACCTTACACTTATTCCCAAATAACTTTCCACCATGATTTTACTCAGTGATTTCCACAATGATAAAATGAATTGAGTACAGTATTAATGTGTTCCTGACAAAGATACACTCTGGGAGTATTATGATGTTTTATAGTTGATAATTTATTCTTATTAATTAGAATCAGGCTGGCAATAGATCTTTTTAAAGTTGACTTTCCACATATTCTAGGTCTTGTTAAGATTAGTTTATATATAATTATAAACATAATTAAATTTGAGGTTAAATGGTTTTCTAAGACAAGTACAGTCAGATCAAACACTAAAAAGGGAAAATATCCTAATTAATAGCATTTTTCATATATTTAAAAATGTAGTCTATATCCTATTAAAATTAATGAGATTATTTTTCACCTTCTTGCTTGCAATCTGTACCTGATAAAGAAAGACAAAGAAGGCCTGGACAAGCCCCCCAGGACTGGTCTTGATTTTCAGCTACAGGTCTTTTTTATCAATAAGTGATTTAATAAATTACCTCAAGCAGAACCAAGGAAACAGAGGTGTGGTTCATGTTAGGTGTGCAGGGTAACCATATGCACTCAGCTTTGGCAATTCTGTGCCACAGCCACAGCCACTAGAGATGGCAGTCATGCAGCCAACCACGGTGGCAGATGCCTAGAAGCCCATCCAATGGGGGGGGGGGGGGGCGAGCGCCTCAGGAAGACCTCAAGTTCAAGGATACTCTGGACTCATAATTTCCATCCCTAATTGAGATTGATGGCTTTTGGAGGTAGCCAGGGACCTTTTTGTTTTGTTTTTAAGGTTATGGGCCCTGGTTACAGCAAAGGAGCACAAGTGGGCAGGTCGTTGTCATCATCATGATCCTGTATTTAAAAGGACAGACACAAAATTAAAGGGAGTGGAGAGGTGGGAGGATGAGTCTGGGAGGGATTAGGGTCAGGAGATAAGTAGAGGAGTTATAGTAAAAATTAAACTTAAATGATATAGTCAAAGTATCAGATGATGGTGGCATATTTACTTAACCATATGGACAAGAAGCTAACATTTCTAAAACTGATTTATAAATTTACCATCATCATCACATCATCATTATCATAATCATCACATTCTATTTGGATGCAGTGGCTTACTCTGCAGCCCAGTTTCCCTCTTTTAGATTGCAGCTGTGCCCAGGGTTCCCCAACTACTTAGCCACCTTTACCCTGTAGGTCTTTGTATGGCCTCTGTGTTTCTTTGTCTCTATCCAGATTTCCCCCTTGCAAAAGGAGAGTGGTAGCTACAGAATAGGGATCATACCAGTGACCCCTGTTGTCTTGGCCACCTATAAAGACCCTATTTTTCTAAGTAGGTTCTCATTCAGAGATACTGGGCCATCTCACAGGGGATCAGGCAGCTACCTTGTCAGCTGTTATTTTGCTCTGTGTTAAGAAAGTGTGGTAGGCTCTCTGCTCCTCCCTGTTCCAGAGACAGACGCATCTTCTTGTGCAGTGCCAACCTCGTCCCGTAGACAAAATCGGTATGGACAGATTTGGCCGTATTGGGCACCGTACCAGTTCTGCCTTCTGCTCTGCACTTGACAAAATGGAGATTGTTGCCATCAAAAATCCCTTCATTTGACCTCAACTACATGGTCTACATGTTCCAGTATGACTCCACCCATGACAAATTCAACGGCACAGTCAAGGCTGAAAATGGGAAGCTTGTCATCAACAGGAAGCCCATCACCATCTTCCAGGAGCAAGAACCCCACTAACATCAAATGGGGTGATGTTGGTTCTGTGTTATGTCATGGAGTCTACTGGTGTCTTCACCACCACGGAGAAGGCTGGGGCCCACTTGAATGGTGGAGCCAAAAAGGTCATCATCTCCGCCCCTTCTGCCAATGCCCCCATGTTTGTGATGGTTGTGAACCACGAGAAATATGACAACTCACTCAAGATTGTCAGCAATGCATCCTGCACCACCAACTGCTTAGCCCCCCTGGCCAAGGTCATCCATGACAACTTTGGCATCATGGAAGGGCTCATGACCACAGTCCATGCCATCACTGCCACTCAGAAGACTGAGGATGGCCCCTCTGGAAAGCTGTGGTGTGATGGCCATGGGGCTGCCCAGAACATCATCCCTGAATTCACTGGTGCTGTGAAGGCTGTGGGCAAGGTCATCCCAGAGCTGAACGGGAAGCTCACACATCAGCTATTTTAATTTTTAGAATCCAATAAAAATTTGGAGAAGTCCCAAATTATCTATCTGCTTCTGCTTTGCCTCACAAGTGTTTAGTTGGCTTCACAGGCTACAGTAAAGGGGGGGAGGGGGTCCATGTTACTTAACAAGTGCAGTTTAGTGCTCACACTGCTCATATAGCTCGCTTCCAAAGCGTGCTCATAGTGAGGTGACATTATTTTTACTTGGATCTTAGATAAACATATAGATAGATACATAGATAGATACATAGATAGATACATAGATAGATACATAGATAGATACATAGATAGATACATAGATAGATACATAGATAGATACATAGATAGATAGATATTTCAGAACAGCCAGGGCTACACAGAGAAGCCCTGTGTCAAAACCAATACCAACCAACAAAACAAAAACTAAATTTGGCTTCATGGGTAAATGTGCTCGCTGCCAAACCTGATCATCTGAGTTCAATCCCTGGGACACATATGGTGGAAGGAGGGAACCACCTTCTCCAAGTTGTCTTCGTACCTCCACACATAAATCTTCACATATGTATGTACACATAAGGGGTGGGAAAGAAAAAGGAGGCCCGAGCCAAAACACGGGTACTGTTAGGCAGGTAGCACCAACGGAATCCAGGGAGAATTACCAAGAGTAGTTTTTATTTGTTCATAACACGAACAAACGAGAAGCATGTGAGTGAGGGATATGATAATTAGCTTGATTGGATAACCACACAATGTATACAAGCCTGGAAGCATCACAGGGTACCTCACAAACACATATGCTTATCTCTAGGTCAGGTCCAAAGGCCCATAAGCCTGGCTGCTAGGGCAGAGGTGCAGAGAGAGGCAGATCACAAGTCCAACTAAAGTTTCGAGTTCAAGGCTAACCTAGGGAACCCAGTGAGGTATTTCAGTTTAAAAAATTACATATATAATTATATATGTATAAGTATATAATATAAAATTGTATATTTAGAATATATATTAAACATCTGTCTTAAGGGTTGAAGAAATGGGTTAAAGTTTTTAAGAGCACCTAGGCTCTTGATGAGAACCTTGGTATCCAAGAACCAGCACGTCTATGGCGGCTCATAACCCTCTGTAACTCCAGCTCCAGGCAACCACACACCCTCTTCTGACTCCACAGGCACTAAGCACACAGGCTAAATGCATGAATAAAATAAATACATCTTTTTAAAATGATAATATTAATAAAGTGTTCCTTAAGCACAAAATATGTCTTCAGATAGAAAGAAGCAAGGCAGATGGTCAGTTTGTTTGAAACCAACTGAACTATTAGAGGGCCCTCCTTCAGAATTTATGTTCAAATCACTTTGTTCTTCTATTCTAAATAATAACTTTATCTTTGTTTTGATTTTGAAGCTCATAAAGAGAGTCAAACCCCAAATGAGAGGCTGAGATAGACTCAGAGCTTGACTACCATGCGCAAAGCCTGAGTTCAGTCCCCAGCACTGAAAAAGGCCAGGGCTGGGGGTGCAGAGGGGGTGCTCCTAAAGGCTTCATTTCAAACTTTTGTGTAACTCTTGCATAAATACAGTTGCATCATGTCTCAGACACCACCTGAATGTGTAATTTGCATAGCCTTCTGGCACCTACAAATTACACAGGAAGAAGTTTCAGGAATGCGGGCCTTAGAAGGACCTATAAATGAAACCGTTGATACAAATCTCTAAGGACTGAGTTCAGCACCTTGAATTACATGGGAAACGAATAGGCAGCCAAGAGAACACAGGTGTGGTGTGTCCAAAGGAGCCCACATTTTCAAGCGTTCGTCTGACCGACCATCAGGGCCATGCAGTACTCAAGCTGCATCCCCGCGGGTGGTCCGACTAACAAAGCTTCCTGTCATAAAGCGAGGGCTCAGTACAAGGCGAGCAAGCACATTGGGAAGGCCAGGTTCAAAGCCGTTCATTGAAAACTTCTTGGTAAGTAATTAAAGCAAGCTGGGATCTGGGAAGTTCTCCAGGAGGGGGCCCATTTTGAGAACAGCTTTCCAATTCACATGTTTTGTAAGCCAAGGGTAGGCTTAGTTCAGAAGAGTAAAACACACACACACACACACACACACACACACACCTCACAAACTGCAGGATTAAAAAGTAGGGCAGGGCCAGACCACAGCAGAAGAGAATGGACTTTAATAAAAGAATGAGAGATTTTGCCTCCAAAATCATCCATTTATCGGGTTCCTGTGCTTGACTACAACTGCTGTTTCCAGATCCAAACCTTCATAAAACAATCGCAGGTGTGGCTGCCTGCCCATTAGCCACTCAAAGTATGGTTTTCAAGTGGATTAAGCACAAGGAGAGTGTTAGCCATTCTGGAAGAGAAAAGGAAAGATGAAAGAGAGAGAGAGAGAGAGAGAGAAATTAACTAATTTAAAAATGAGACTATGGCTTCTTTAAAAACAGAGTTAAAATAAGCAAGCTCCACCCACCTCAGCTCAGATGATGAGAAATGTAACTTTTCAGTTATTTACTTCTCTTATCCCCTTAGGCTCTGGAGGTCAGAGATCAACACTCATTTCACTGAGTAATGTCTAGTCTAGGTGACAGGTATTCCTGTCTGGAGTCTCTGAGGGAAAGGACTGTCCCCTCACATTCTTCAGCTTCTAGTCCCCATCTGGAGTGACCTGTGTCTCTTACCTCTGTCACCTCTGGTTCCATGCCTACATAGCCACCTCTTCTGACATAACTCCTCTATGTCCCTCCTGTGAAGGCTAGTTTGATAATGGTGACATAGCTGTCATTTAGGCAACATTTCTAAGGCCCAGGGATTAGGATATGAAGTTTTCCATTGTTCTGCCTACCATAAGTGTCTGAAAATTAGATTGATGTCTATGGGGCTGTTCTCTGCTTTCCATTAAAAAAATAAAAAGCCTAGGAGTGCTAAACACTCTAGGAACTTAGTATCTCCATAAATAACTCTGACTAGTGTGGCCCTGGGAAGAGCATGACATCAAGTGGGAAGGACTTTGGGGAGTAGACTGGAGAAGTTTTAAATAGCACTTGGGGTGCTGTGTGCCGACACCCCGTCTGTGAGAGGCTGACTGTGGAGGAAGGTGAATGAGCACTATCCTGAGTGGATTAGTAGTCCAGAGAGCCCAAAGCAAGAATGGGAGGAAACGCCGTCTAGAGAGGAAGACTTGTGCTGCACACCCACATACCTTACTGACTTAAAAGTCTGAATTTGCTGATTGCTTCTCAGAATATTTTCTGAGACTGTTATAATAAGACTGTTTCTGTTTGTTTGTTTGTTTGTTTGTTTGTTTTCACAGTCAGATGATGGGAATAAAGAAAATATGTTTGTACTCGCCCTCATTACAGAACATTATAATAGAATTATTAAATTATTAAATAAGTTCTTATCGTTTTATATAACTGAAGTAACAGTTGATGTTCTTCAAAGTTAGTTAAAAATGATTTAGCAAATGACCAAATATGGACATCTATGGGCTGCTGAGATGGCTTTGCGGGAAAGTCACTTGACCCTAAACCTGATGATTTTAGATCAATCCCCAAAACTTACATGGTAGAAGGCGGGCCTCAACTCTTACAACCTGTGCTCTGACCTCATCATACGCAGTAGAAGAACTGCATCTGCACCCTCAGACACACACACACACACACACACAATAAATAAATAAATAAATAAATAAATAAATAAATAATTACACATACCAAATATAAATGTGTAGCTTCGTGATCTCTTCCTAATTACTTCCTTATCAATTAGCACCAATTTGTAAAGATGTGCTCCTGACATTGCTTTGCTGAGCTAGGACAGACAGAGAAATTCTCCCACTTCAGAAATCACAGTGTACATTTTTGCTACATATTAAGTTATGCGGTCACTGAACAAATTTATTACTGATAAAACCATCCTCAATCATTTTCACCAATAATCTGGGTATTTTGGCTACCTAAAATCATTTTATGTTTTAAAAAGACTAATCTAGCCGGGCGTGTTGGCGCATGCCTTTCATCCCAGCACTCGGGAGGCAGAGGCAGGCGGATTTCTGAGTTCAAGGCCAGCCTGGTCTACAAAGTGAGTGCCAGGACAGCCAGGGCTACACAGAGAAACCCTGTCTCGAAAAACCAAAACATAAAATAAAAATAAAAATAAAAAGACTAATTTATGGTTGAGTGGGTTCAGTGCTTGCTGCACAAGCATCAGGAGTTGGGTTCAAACACCCAGTACTCCAGGAAAAAGCCAGTGTGCCCACATGTACCTGCAATCCCAGAGAGGTGGAGTCAGGAAGCTAGCTAGGCCTTGTTAGCCAATAGGCTAGCTGTAGACTCAGTGAAAAACACTATTTAGAATAGAAAAAAGAAGAGGAAGAAGAAGAAGAAGAGGAAGAAGAGGAAGAAGAGGAAGAAAGAAGAAGAAGAAGAGGAAGAAGATGAAGAAGAAGAAGAAGAAGAAGAAGAAGAAGAAGAAGAAGAAGAAGAAAAGAAAAGAAAAGAAAAGAAAAGAAAAGAAAAGAAAAGAAAAGAAAAGAAAAGAAAAGAAAAGAAAAGAAAAGAAAAGAAGGAGAAAATCATTTGACCAAAATGAAAATTCCATATTTGTTTATTGACAGATTAAAATAAAATGTTTTAAAATAGATTCCTCACCTTCTACTGTAGTATTTCCAGAAAAAGCAAACTTAATCATGTGCTCTATGAACAACCAATTATTTTGTTAACCAGCTTTTTTAATGGTCTGGGCTATTTCTGAACATGCCAGCATATGATCTAACTGCTCTCCCAATTGTTTGCAGAGAAAAATGAAGCCAGGGCATCATTATTGTTTCCTCCCTTCTAATAACTAAATGACCGGCATTTGGGTGAGGTTCACTGAAATATGGAGCAGAGTATATTTCAGCATTGTTTCCTTCCATTTTTTTCATGTGCACATAGACTTTTAAAAACCACGTGCCTGAGATTCAGAATTTCTGGTCCTAGTATATGCTGATGGGTTTGGGCAGCACTGACACAATATGAGACTGCTTGGAACAGTCAAGAGACCCAGAACATGCTTTGTTTCTTGAGAAAGGAACATTAAATAGAAGTGACATCAGAGAAAAAGAAAAGCCTGCTCCCCCATATAAAAGGGCTATTGGTTGGAAGCATTGTTCATACTATTGAGAATAGTATAACACCATCTAATTCTTGTGTGTTACAATACTTGCATGCATACTAAGTCATATTGGAAATACGGATGCTGCATAGTGACTAAGAAATTGTGGAGCAGATCCATGGTCAAGGCCACAGTGGTAACAAGTCATTTGCACTTTAGCTGTTCTTTATACTCAAAGTTTCAAGAAACACGCTGGTGATTTTAAGATGGTGCAACAAGAACTCTGGTTGCAGTGGTTTATTATTGTACTGAACTACATTAGGGAAAAGAAGTTAGCCACCTCACCTATTTAATACCCGTGTGTTCTGGATCATGCTATGTAAGTGTACACCCATCAGTTGAAAAGTTCACACGTTTCCCAGGAAGAGACATCGTGTAGTCAGTGTCAGTGGTGTGTGGCTGCAACACATTTTAACACGGCAGACATAGGTATTAAGGGCAGACACGGGGAACGGTCTATATGAGTGACGCTGACCTCATCCCACACAAGGCGTCTCAGTGTCGTCAGTGCATTGAAGGTAGGAGTTCATCAATGAGTTACTTGACAAACATTATTTCCTATTGACATGAGCCATGAATTGTGACTTTGTCGGTTTTGAAATTTTCATTAGCTGGAGTTAGGAATGTTTTTAGGATTTCAATAACACATGCACTTTTTTGGTTTGGTTTGGTTTGGTTTTTTGGTCTGGGTTTTTTTTTTTTTTTAAGTTACAGGCCTATTGGTTTCTATTTTCTGTTTTAATGGGATTTCTATGTTTATAAATTTATGTGTATCTGCACTGGTATGTTTCTTCTGCTTCTTTTTTGGCTCCTTTTTTTCTATTTGTTTATCTTTTCTATTCTTGTTTATTTTTATTTTGTCATGTTTTATGTTTATGATTTTTTAAATGTCTAATGTTTTCTGATGAGAGTGAGAAAGAAGGAAAGAAAGAAGGAAGGAAGGAGAAAGAAAGAATGAATGAATGAATTTGGGTGTGTGGGGAGGTGGGGAAGATCTGGGGAGAGTTGGAGCAGGGAAAACCGTACTTAGGATATATTGTATTAAAAAATCTATTTTCAATTTTTTTAAAAAAGGAAAAGATGGTTCAAGGTTATCCAAAAAGCAAGAGCCATTTTCACAGCTTAAGGAGATGGTGTGGCAAATAAATTCATGGTGGTGCACAGCTGTGGAAAGCCTGCTGTGGCCACACACAGGAGAGAATGCGATTTTCTGGAGTGACCGTCATGTTTCCAGTGTGGCTTTGCTTGGCTGCCAGGGTACTCCTCAGCATCAGACTCACCTGAAGCAGGTTCAGTGCTCGGCTTGCTGAGCTGTCTTTCTCTATAATGATTTCTTATCAAAGAGGCTATAAAACCAGGTCAGTGTAGTGCCATGGTTCTCAACTGTCCTAATGCTGTGACCCTTTAATACAGTTCCTCGTGTTATGGTGATCCTCTGATCACAAAAGTGTATTGCTGCTTCATAGCTGTAATTTTGCTACCATTGTGAAATTACAAAGGGGTCGCGACCCACAGGTTGAGAACCCATCAGTTGCACCCATCTCTATAGGTTTGGTTTGGTTTGGTTTGGTGTGTTTTGTTTTTCATTAATCCATTTTTTGTTAGGTTGGTTGGTTGGTTGGTTTGTTGGTTGGTTGGTTGGTTGGTTGGTTGGTTGGTTGGTTGGTTGGTTGTTTTTGGGTAATTCAACACTTCTAACTTTCCAATCACCTCACTCTAAAGTTTCCAGAGCATTTCATTCTCTGTGAAGTGAAGCAGTTAGGAATGACTGGCTCCCTGAGGTTCATCAGTATCACCTGGGGGATTTGTGGAGCCATGGCTGCCTTCTCTCTTGGAGCTTTGGAATTTGAAAAAGCTTCAGTTGTTTGTTAGCATAAATTCTCTCCCAAGAGAAATAAATAGTTTTCCATCAACATGGACCCACTGAGATCTGTGGAACAGAGAGTGGGGCTACTTTCCGGGGGGGGGCTGCAGAATTTTTTTTTAAAGGAGGGGGAAAAGAGGGGGAATCCTGGCTTACTTGAGAAAACTGCTGTAACTTGTAAATGGTGTTTTCAGGAAGTTTCTAGTTGATTTTGCTTTTTCCACTGTTGTTGAAATAAAGATAAATCAGATCTGACTTTAAACCATTAAATCAAAATGGTTGTGCTGCAAACAGTTGTTTTCCTGGTAACATACAGACACAAAGAGGCACCATTCCTAGTATGAGAGAGATGGGATATACACCTATACAGGGTGCTATAAGGCCTGTTCCTAATCTGAGATTGGCAGTCCTCAACACGAGGCCACCATGTGTTAGAGTATAGTTGAGGGTTGTGTCAATGCAAAGGCTTACAGGACAATAAATCTCATTGCTTTCTCTAATGGATTTATGCTTCATAAATTTCTTTTTAATATAATTTAATTTATTTTTTTGGTTCCTGCATGGCTCTGTGTGGGTATGTGCATATGAGTGCAGTGTACAAGGAGACCAGAAGAGGGCATCAGGCTCTGTAGCTGAAGTTACAGGCAGTTAGGAACTGCCTGCCATTCCACCATGAGTTTGGGAATCAGAACTCCAGTCCTCTGCAAGAGCAGTAAGTCTATGAACAGCTGTGAGGTCTGCGCAGCCCAGTTTAAGTTCTTCTCCGTGAGAAACGCTGTATCATTTAAGCCAATGACACAGAACCGCTGGGATGGTTTGTTTGTTTGTTTGTTTGTTTCACTTACCAGGCTAATTCGTGAAAGTGTGGTGTTAGGAACTGCATTTTCCCAGGGAAAAGCAGTGTTTGAACATTAGGACTCATCTGGTTCTTGCCAGCCCACTTTCTAACAGACTTTACACCTTGTCACCAGAGCAACCGACAGTCTTGGGTGGGTGGTGATCACACTTAATTCAACTACTCATTTCATAGACTTTTAATAACTACTTGTACGTTTTAGATTTATATTCCAAACATGTTTTCTTCCTTATTCCATGGACTTGTCTTCAGGACTAAGCAACAGTCTTCTCAGTAGGAATTCCCTTCCTCACAATCGATGGTCAGGAAAATTGATGTTATTCTACTTATATACTTTAAAATGCATTTATTTTATTTCATTTCAATATCCTTATATGTATTCCATCTCAGTGCTACGAAGACCACAAAAGGTTTTAAGCACAGCACCTTTGGCTATTTTTGCTTGTTTAGATTACAGAGTTCTATCTACACTAACCAATATTGTTAACATATAAATACAATGAAGCATTCATTTTACACATCTAAATGAATTTTATCATGTATAAAGCACCTTTGTATTTATTATAGTAACTTGGAGGTTGGAGAGGGAAAGTGTAATTTTACCGTTGGAAAAAGACGTAGGTTAAATGCCTTCCTAAAGGTTGCACAAGTAAGCACTGGCAGGACCAGATCTTCAGCACCAGTCTCTTCCTGGGCATGGTCCTCCCACTCCCTAGCTGTGTTCAAATTCTGTCTTGGGGAATATCTTCAGTGGCTACCTGACAGAAATCTCTCTGCAAGGAAAGAAAGGAGGGGGGGGGGTACTGCACTCCTCTCTGAATCCCCTCAGAAATGAACAGATTAACAAAAAAATGATTGCTGGCTCTTCTTTTATGTGTGCTGCATGTTGGAAAGCTGAATAAACTTGTCTTTAAACAAACAAACAAAAAGGGCTAAGAGGAGAAAGATTAAAAAGAAATAGAAGACCAGCCGGGCGGTGGTGGCACACGCCTTTAATGCAGCACCTGGGAGGCAGAGGCAGGAGGATTTCTGAATTCAAGGCCAGCCTGGTCTACAAAGTGAGTTCCAGGACAGCCAGGGCTACACAGAGAAACCCTGTCTCGGGGGGGGGGGGGGGGGGGGGAAGAAAAGAGGGAGGGAGGGAGGGAGGGAGGGAGGGAGGGAGGGAGGGAGGGAAGGAAGGAAGGAAGGAAGGAAGGAAGGAAGGAAGGAAGGAAGGAAGGAAGGAAGGAAGAAAGAAAGAAAGAAAGAAAGAAAGAAAGAAAGAAAGAAAGAAAGAAAGAAAGAAAGAAAGAAAGAAAGAGGCATAAGAAGGTAGGCTTCATCCCCGACAACATAAAAAGGAAAGCCTAGGAAAGGCTGGCATAGGAGTGCTAGCACTGTTGCCCTTTCTAGTAACTATTCCGATTGCTTTGAGAGGAAAAGACAATTAGAACAGAAGAAACGAAATCTCATCTGCATTGTTCTTACCTAAGTATTAAGAAACCACCTAGCCATCTATTAACCCCACGCTAGGTAAGTATTTTTTAGTTATATCGGCACCTTCTGGAAACCAAGATATGGAGAGCAACGAGGCCATGCAGATGTGCACAGAGCCTGGAAACAGAATCGTCTTCTGTGTTTCTCCTGCCCGTAGCATGCTGGCCACGCAGCAACCAGGCCAGTCTGGGTCCCGTTAGAAATTTATATTCTAAAATCATGCAAAGGATTTGCATTGATTTTTCCAGCACTGTGATAACATTAAAACCAGTTGAAAGGGCGATTTTGAAGTCAGCTGTGAAGGAAAGAGGATTTGAGTCTGGAGTTACGTCATGTCTGTCTCCCCCATCCTCCTGCTGCACGGATGGGTCTGGTCCGATAAACTTCCCTCACTCAGTTCCAACTCCAGTGCTCTAAAAACAGTTTCAGTTTCTGCAGAGCTTCCCCCATTCTCCCAACAAAGCCACCCTCCTCTTCTTACCCAAGAGAAGTTGACCTAGTTTTCTATTACCTGAGGTAGAGCAAAGTTCAGTAGCTGGGAAGAGTGACCTGAGCAAAGGATTTCGAAACAAATGGCTCTGTATTTGAATCGCAGCCATTCCAGCCACGCGAGCATGCGCATTACTTCATTTCTGGAGGTTTCAGTTTCTAACACAAAGTGATAAAAGTTAGTAAGACGTCTGTCACAGCATCGTAATGATGACTTCATGGAATACGTGCCTGAAAGTTCAGCTGGGCAGCCTCTGCTGTTTTACATAGTCAGCAGTATTCGTTTCCAAGACTCCCAGTGTATTTGTCATTCACTCTTACACGCATTCATTCAGCAATAATTTGATCAGGCAAGTGCCAGCTATAGGCTGAATGCTGAATTTGGTGTTGTGCCGGTAAATAATCACAAAGAAGGATATCAGGAGATGGGGACATCGCTCAATGGTTAGCGCTGGCAGCTCATCCAGGGGACACGCGTTTCATTCCCAACACCGACATGGTTGCTAACAACCATCCGTGAACTCCAGTCCCAACACTTTCTTCTGGCTTCTGCGGCCAATCCCTGCAAACAGTACACAGACATACATGCAAGGAAAACATCTACATGTGTAAAATAAAAATAAATTTACGAAGAAGAAGGATAACAGGTCTCTGGCCTCAGAAAGTGTGGTGCCATTGAATACCTGTGAACGGTTGTCACGGAAGGGTTTTGTGTAAATACAAAACAATGAAATGTAAATGAGGGCCAGGATGGGACTTAGTGAATCTCATGAGATTTTTAGAGGAAGGCAAAGTTGGTGATAACTATAGTAATCCCAGAGAAGCACTTTTACAGTGATCTGCCCTTTCTTATCCACCAAAACCTTCAGAATCTTTGTCCCTCTGAATGAACAGCCCTGTATCAAATACGTCTGGGCTGTTTGAACCAGTTCCTTCAGTCCTTGGTATCTGACTACGCTAGTTCATGTCCAAAGCCTTTTATATTTTTGTCTTCTAAATTTCTGTTGAGTGTCTTGCCTTCTAAAGCAGGCGTGGTTACTCTGAGTTAAGGTTCAGTGCTTGCTCAATTTTGGTTTTTGCCTTTTTTGTGATTTCTTCTAATAACACTTATTCCGTGAACACTCCTGGAATCCCCTTCTGTCTAACTGGACTCAGTTTGAACTAATTTTTAAATTGGGTATTGACCAATTACAAAGCAAACTTTGATTTCATATGAGAAACGACTATTTTAAATAAAAGAGGGGAAACCTGCCAATATAACTTTCACAGTATTATGCTAATATAAACTGGTAGGGCTGAGCCTGGCATGTGTTAAGTTTCAATAGTTGTAAGCAGGAGCGCAGGGTTGCCTGACACCCGCCAGCTACCCACGACCCCCGCTGCAGGATTTTGGGACTGCTGGTGAGTGGAACACAGCTTCTGCTCCAGTCCAATCACGCGGGACCTGAGACTGCTCTGGTTGGGGAGAGAGAAATCTGGCCTACATAGGGCCACAGGCCTCTTCCGGTCAGAAAAGCACCGGGGCAGCTGGGGCGCAGGGTCGGCTGACACTCGCCAGCTACCCACAACACCCGCCACAGGATCTTAAGACTTCTGGTGAGTGGAGCACAGCTTCTGCTCCAATCCAATTGCGCGCGGGACCTGAGACTGCATTAGTTAGGGAAGCAGAAACCGGCCTGAGTAGGGCCACAGGCCTCATCTGGCCGGACCAGCACCGGGGTACCGTCAGCTACCCACGACCCCCGCCGCAGGATTTTGAGACTGCTGGTGAGTGGAACACAGCTTCTGCTCCAATCTTTAAACAGTGACAACGATAACAACTAACCCCAGAGATTACCAGATGGCGAAAGGTAAACGTAATAATCTTACTAACAGAAACCAAGACCACTCACCATCATCAGAACCCAGCACCCCCACTTCGCCCAGTCCAGGGCACCCCAACACACAGGAAAAGCTAGACACGGATCTAAAAGCATATCTCCTGATGATGGTAGAGGACTTCAAGAAGGACTTTAATAACACACTTAAAGAAATACAGGAGAACAATGCTAAACAGGCAGAAGACACTAAAGAGGAAGCACAAAAATTCCTTAAAGAATTGCAGGAGAACACTGCTAAAGAGTTACAAATCCTTAAAGAAAAACAGGATAACATAATCAAACAGGTAGAAGTCCTTACAGAAAAACAGGAAAACGCATCCAAACAGATGATGGAAATGAACAAAACCATACTAGACCTAAAAAGGGAAGTAGACACAATAAAGAAAACCCAAAATGAGGCAACACTGGAGATAGAAACCCTAAGAAAGAAATCTGGAACCATAGATACAAGCATCAGCAACAGAATACAAGAGATGGAAGAGAGAATCTCAGGTGCAGAAGATTCCATAGAGAACATCAGCACAACAATCAAGGAAAATGTAAAATGCAAAAAGATCCTAACTCAAAACATCCAAGAAATACAGGACACAATGAGAAGACCAAACCTACGGATAATAGGAGTGGATGAGAATGAAGATTTTCAACTCAAAGGACCAGCAAACATCTTCAACAAAATTATAGAAGAAAACTTCCCAAATCTAAAGAAAGAGATGCCCATGAACATACAAGAAGCCTACAGAACTCCAAATAGACTGGACCAGAAAAGAAATACCTCCCGACACATAATAATCAGAACAACAAATGCTCTAAATAAAGATAGAATACTAAAAGCAGTAAGAGAAAAAGGCCAAGTAACATATAAAGGCAAGCCTATCAGAATTACACCAGATTTTTCACCAGAGACTATGAAAGCCAGAAGATCCTGGACGGATGTTATACAGACACTAAAAGAACACAAATTCCAGCCCAGGCTACTATACCCAGCCAAACTCTCAATTAACATAGATGGAGAAACCAAAGTATTCCACGACAAAACCAAATTCACACATTATCTCTCCACGAATCCAGCCCTTCAAAGGATAATAACAGAAAAAAACCAATACAAGGACAGGAACCACGCCCTAGAAACAACAAGAAGGTAATCCCTCAACAAACCTAAAAGAAGACAGCCACAAGAACTGAATGCCAACTTTAACAACAAAAATAACAGGAAACAACAATTACTTTTCCTTAATATCTCTTAATATCAATGGACTCAACTCCCCGATAAAAAGACATAGACTAACAAACTGGCTACACAAACAAGACCCAACATTTTGCTGCTTACAGGAAACTCATCTCAGAGAAAAAGATGGACACTACCTCAGAATGAAAGGCTGGAAAACAATTTTCCAAGCAAATGGCATGAAGAAACAAGCTGGAGTAGCCATTCTAATATCTGATAAGATTGACTTCCAACCCAAAGTCATTAAAAAAGACAGGGAGGGACACTTCATACTCATCAAAGGTAAAATCCTCCAAGAGGAACTATCAATCCTGAATATCTATGCTCCAAATACAAAGGCAGCCACATTCATTAAAGAAACTCTAGTAAATCTCAAAGCACACATTGCACCTCATACAATAATAGTGGGAGACTTCAACACACCACTTTCACCAATGGACAGATCATGGAAACAGAAACTAAACAGGGACACAGAGAAACTAAGAGAAATTATGAATCAAATGGATCTGGCAGATATCTACAGAACATTCTATCCTAAAACAAAAGGATATACCTTCTTCTCAGCACCTCATGGTACCTTCTCCAAAATTGACCACATAATTGGTCACAAAACAGGCCTCAACAGATACAAAAATATTGAAATTGTCCCATGCATCCTATCAGATCACCATGGACTAAGGCTGATCTTCAATAACAAAATAAATAATAGAAAGCCAACCTTCACGTGGAAACTGAACAACACTCTTCTCAATGATACCTTGGTCAAGGAAGGAATGAAGAAAGAAATTAAGGACTTTTTAGAGTTCAATGAAAATGAAGCCACAACATGCCCAAACTTATGGGACACAATGAAAGCATTTCTTATAGGAAAACTCATAGCTCTGAGTGCCTCCAAAAGGAAACTAGAGAGAGCACACATTAGCAGCTTGACAACACACCTAAAAGCACTAGAACAAAAGGAAGCAAATTCACCCAAGAGGAGTAGACGGCAGGAAATAATCAAACTCAGGGGTGAAATCAACCAAGTGGAAACAAGAAAAACTATTCAAAGAATCAACCAATCAAGGAGCTGGTTCTTTGAGAAAATCAACAAGATAGATAAACCCTTAGCCAGACTCACTAGAGGGCACAGGGAAAGCATCCTAATTAACAAAATCAGAAATGAAAAAGGAGACATAACAACAGATCCTGAAGACATCCAAAACACCATCAGATCCTTCTACCAAAGGCTATACTCAACAAAACTGGAGAACCTGGATGAAATGGAGAAGTTCCTAGACAGATACCAGGTACCAAAGTTGAATCAAGATCAGGTTAATGATCTAAACAGCCCTATATCCCCCAAAGAAATAGAAGCAGTCATTAATAGTCTCCCAACTAAAAAAAGCCCAAGACCAGATGGGTTTAGTGCAGAGTTCTATCAGACCTTCAAAGAAGATCTAATCCCAGTTCTTCACAAACTATTCCACAAAATAGAAACAGAAGGTACTCTACCCAACTCATTCTATGAAGCCACAATTACTCTGATACCTAAACCACAAAAAGACCCAACAAAGATAGAAAACTTCAGACCAATATCCCTTATGAATATTGATGCAAAAATCCTCAATAAAGTTCTTGCTAACCGAATCCAAGAACACATCAAAACAATCATCCATCCTGACCAAGTAGGTTTCATCCCAGGGATGCAGGGATGGTTCAATATATGGAAATCCATCAACGTAATCCAGTATATAAACAAACTCAAAGACAAAAACCACATGGTCATCTCGTTAGATGCGGAAAAAGCATTTGACAAGATCCAACACCCATTCATGATAAAAGTCTTGGAAAGATCAGGAATTCAAGGCCCATACCTAAACATGATAAAAGCAATCTACAGCAAACCAGTAGCCAACATCAAAGTAAATGGTGAGAAGCTTGAAGCAATCCCTCTCAAATCAGGGACTAGACAAGGCTGTCCACTTTCTCCATACCTATTCAACATTGTACTTGAAGTCCTAGCCAGAGCAATTCAACAACAAAAGGAGATCTAAGGGATACAAATTGGAAAAGATGAAGTCAAAATATCACTTTTTGCAGATGATATGATAGTATATATAAGTGACCCTAAAAATTCCACCAGAGAACTCCTAAGCCTGATAAACAGCTTCGGTGAAGTAGCTGGATATAAAATTAACTCAAACAAATCAATGGCCTTTCTCTACACAAAGAATAAACAGGTTGAGAAAGAAATTAGGGAAACAACACCCTTCTCAATAGTCACAAATAATATAAAATATCTTGGCGTGACTCTAACTAAGGAAGTGAAAGATCTGTATAATAAAAACTTCAAGTCTCTGAAGAAAGAAATTATAGAAGATCTCAGAAGATGGAAAGATCTCCCATGCTCATGGATTGGCAGGATCAACATTGTAAAAATGGCTATCTTGCCAAAAGCAATCTACAGATTCAATGCAATCCCCATCAAAATTCCAAATCAATTCTTCAACGAATTAGAAAGTGCAATCTGCAAATTCATCTGGAATAACAAAAAACCTAGGATAGCAAAAACTCTTCTCAAGGATAAAAGAACCTCTGGTGGAATCACCATGCTGGACCTAAAGTTCTACTATAGAGCAATTGTGATAAAAACTGCATGGTACTGGTATAGTGACAGACAAATAGACCAATGGAATAGAATTGAAGACCCAGAAATGAACCCACACACCTATAGTCACTTGATCTTCGACAAGGGAGCTAAAAACATCCAGTGGAAGAAAGACAGCATTTTCAACAAATGGTGCTGGCACAACTGGTTGTTAACATGTAGAAGAATGCGAATCGATCCATTCCTATCTCCTTGTACTAAGGTCAAGTCTAAGTGGATCAAGGAACTTCACATAAAACCAGAGACACTGAAACTTATAGAGGAGAAAGTGGGGAAAAGCCTTGAAGATATGGGCACAGGGGAAAAATTCCTGAATAGAACAGTAATGGCTTGTGCTGTAAGATCGAGAATTGACAAGTGGGACCTCATGAAACTACAAAGCTTCTGCAAGGCTAAAGACACCATCAATAAGACAAAAAAACCACCAACAGATTGGGAAAGGATCTTCACCTATCCTAAATCAGATAAGGGACTAATATCCAATATATATAAAGAACTCAAGAAGGTGGACTCCAGAAAGTCAAATAACCCCATTAAAAAATGGGGCTCAGAACTGAGCAAAGAATTCTCACCTGAGGAATACTGAATGGCAGAGAAACACCTGAAAAAATGTTCAACATCCTTAATCATCAGGGAAATGCAAATCAAAACAACCCTGAGATTCCACCTCACACCAGTCAGAATGGCTAAGATCAAAAATTCAGGTGACAGCAGATGCTGGCGAGGATGTGGAGAAAGAGGAACACTCCTCCATTGTTGGTGGGATTGCAAGCTTGTACAACCACTCTGGAAATCAGTCTGGTGGTTCCTCAGAAAATTGGACATAGTACTACCGGAGGATCCAGCAATACCTCTCCTGGGCATATATCCAGAAGATGTCCCAACCGGTAAAAGGACACATGCTCCACTATGTTCATAGCACCCCTATTTATAATAGCCAGAAGCTGGAAAGAACCCAGATGTCCCTCAACAGAGGAATGGATACAGAAATTATGGTACATTTACACAATGGAGTACTACTCAGCTATTAAAAAGAATGAATTTATGAAATTCCTAGCCAAATGGATGGACCTGGAGGGCATCATTTTGAGTGAAATAACACAATCACAAAATAACTCACACAATATGTATTCACTGATAAGTGAATATTAGCCCAAAACTTAGGATACCCAAGATATAAGATACAATTTGCTAAACGCATGAAACTCAAGAAGAATGAAGACCAAAGTGTGGACACTGTGCACCTTCTTAGAATTGGGAACAAAACACCCAGGGAAGGAGTTACAGAGACAAAGTTCGTAGCTGTGATGAAAGGATGGACCATTTAGAGACTGCCATATCCAGGGATCCATCCCATAATCAGCTTCTAAACGCTGACACCATTGCATACACTAGCAAGATTTTGCTGAAAGGACCCAAATATAGCTGTCTCTTGTGAGACGATGCCGGGGCCTAGCAAACACAGGAGTGGATGTTCACAGTCAGCTATTGGATGTATCACAGGGCTCCCAATGGAGAAGCTAGAGAAAGTACCCAAGGAGCTAAAGGGATCTGCAACCCTATTGTTGGAACAACATGATGTACTAACCAGAACCCCGGAGCTCTTGTCTCTAGCTGCATATGTATTGAAAGATGGCCTAGTCGGCCATCAATGGAAAGAGAGGCCCATTGGACTTGCAAACTTTATATGCCCCAATATAGGGGAATGCCAGGGCCAAAAGAATGGGAATGGGTGGGTAGGGAAGTGGGGGGCGCTATGGGGGACTTTTGGGATAGCATTGGAAATGTAATTGAGGAAAATATGTAATAAAAATATTAAAAATCAAAAAAAAATAGTTGTAAGCAATTAATTAACAGTCCATCCATTCTCAGAATTGATCACCACTATGGCTAATATCCTAGCAGAGAGACTACTGACACCAAAATCTTTGTCATGAACTTATGACCGCTCCAGGAAGTGCCAGATGTTTATGGGCACATAGCATACAGGTATCTGAAACCAGGGTGGCTGAGTCACCAGATTTAGGCCTTCCAGCGTCCAGATGTTAACTTCCTCCAGTGAGTGCTAGCTGTCACGTCCACTCCTTCCAGCCTAGCAACAGTGGGCCCTATGACTTGTTCCTGCCATTAACTCAGAGCAACAGACCAACATCTGAGTCATTCAGAAAGAAGAAGAAAACAAAACAAAGACAAGTGTCCATACAGAGCTGTGACCCAGAAACAAACACCTCCTGCCACAGTGAAAGTCCGTGCTCCGGGGGAGAAGGTGTGGCTGAGCTCCCAGGGATGGCAAGGGAAGGGTTCTCTCTTTGTCCCTGCCTGCTTCCACCTGAATCTTATAAGAACGGCTCCCAAATAACATCTTCTAACCCAAACCAACTGTTTGCCTTTGACTGTATAGATGGAAAGTATGCAGAGGCAGGGCTCATGAGGGTGGAGTGGTGAAGAGACGTGAGTCTATATAGCTTGTTATTAAAGTATTAGAAGACATATAAATATCAAGATGTTCCTTAGTACCACCTAAAGCGTAACAGGCTGAGCTTTATTTGCTTTGTCCTTTCAGTTTCAGTTTATGCGAGGCTGCATGCATGAGACGATCTCTCCTCTAGAACAACCCAGAAGGTACTAAACAGGGCGATCCTCTCCTAGCCTCTTTCCTCGATTTTACTCTAAGAGTTACAAAGATTGCCAATTTGGAAGCTTCCTGAGCATAAAAGACACACAACAGCTAAATATTTCATCGTTTCGCTGGCAAAGCAACAAATATTTTTGTTTTGTCTCTGTCTTTCAAATTGTTTGCATCATTCCTAAACTTACACGCTGACTTGGCAACACGTTGGTATCTCTTGATAATAAGTTTCACAAGGGAAGAAAGCGACTCAAGGTTGCCACTTTCCTGACCTAGAACACAAGGTACCTTTGTCAGCCTCCAGATCAACCACATCACAGCTGTGTTCTTACACATGAGCCCTTGTTCAAAGCAGCATGTGGCCATCTCATACCATCTCCGTTTGCCTGTAGCATCTGTAAAGATTACGCATAGCTTTGGCCTTTCTTTGCTTTTGGTTTAACACATGAAGCTACTGAGGAGAGAGGGTGGGTGTTAGAGCTGGTGTTAGAACAAACTGGCTGTGCTCTCTCTGTCAATGGCGGCCTGCAGTCCTTCCAGGAATTTTGAAGAATTATACTTCCTTCTGCTTAAAACCACATAAGGGTACACCTATTTTCAACTCTCAACCTGGGACAGTAATCCATTGTCTAAAACAATGACTCCTAAGAATGATCCTACACAGCATTACAAACTAAATTATCTTGTAAGGGATACAAAAAAATATACATGGAATTTTTTTGAAAGGCTTAATTTTTCTAAATTCATGTTTTATTGAAAAATGGGAAGTAAACAGAGGTAACACAGACAGAAATTTCTTGGTTTAAAAATAGAATTTTACCACTGCCAAAGTTACATCACTCTTCATAATCTGACAGTAATGCCCTACTGCTGAAGATACGCTTACTCATGTCATCAAGCATGGAGAACTTGAGCCGGTGCCTAGCTAAAAGCACTACCCATGGTGCTAGAAGGTACTTTGCATAATACCAGAGGAGAAAAATTTGTCCTCGATACCACTTAACTACAAACCCTGTGACCTACGATGGTGGCCTTCTGCAAGCGATACAGATGTGATATGGTACAGATGTTAAAGGAGTGACAAGCCACTTTTTGATTGGGTTTAAGACGCATTGCATGAAACAGAATCCACACTAAAGAATACACTGTTAAAGTGGCCAAAAGCCTCAAATAGATAGGTCATAGGCCCTAGTGGGAAACCTACTGCTAAAGGCAATGTCTGCAATAAACATAGCAATAAACTGTCTGGATGATTTAGTATGGATATATTGCTACACCCAGAGATCAATGTATCACCTAACCCTCAAGGGGAAGTTTCACCTTCCAGTGAATAGTGACTAACACCGAGCCCCATGGCTGGACAGTGTGTAGAAATTGAGAAACTTTAATCAGCTCTAAATGAAATGTCTTTAACAAACCCCTTCTCTCAAGACTCAAGGACCTATGTGGGAGAGGAAGCAGAAAGATTCTCAGAGCCAGTGATAGTGGCTGGCTCCATGGAAAGGCATCTTCCACACGCAACAAGGCTGCTACACATATGAACTCACAGAGACGGGTGTCAGTCTGTACAAGACCTGAACAAAGTTCAAAGCAGACAAAATCCCAACATAGAGAAAGGGAAGAAGACACAAGTCCCCACCCTTATCACATTGCTATTTGCACCTGATAGCTGCTGGGAAAGGAAAATCAATTTTCTCCAATGCAATGAGAGTTGTTCTATTCTGACCACACTGCAGGGCAGGCCCAAGTCCAGGAGTAGTTCTCAACACAAAACAGACTCCATGTTTTTTTGCATGCTTTTTGTTTTGTTTTTATCCTCTTGGTTTGGGGGTGTTTTAGCTAGTTTGTTTTAATTTTCTTCTTCTTCTTCTTCTTCTTCTTCTTCTTCTTCTTCTTCTTCTTCTTCTTCTTCTTCTTGTTTGGGGGTGTTTTAGCTAGTTTGTTTTAATTTTCTTCTTCTTCTTCTTCTTCTTCTTCTTCTTCTTCTTCTTCTTCTTCTTCTTCTTCTTCTTCTTCTTCTTCTTCTTCCTCCTCCTCCTCCTCCTCCTCCTCCTCCTCCTCCTCTTCTTCTTGGGTTTTATTTTGTTTTGTTTTATTTTGAGGGAGACAGAAAGAAATAAAGAACCTGAAGTTGGGTGGATAGAGAAAGAGGAAAAATCTGGAAGGAGTTGGGGGAGGGAAAGAATGTGATCAAAATATATTTTATGAGACAAAATTTAAATGATTTGTTTAAAAAAGAGAAGAAAAGTTGATTGAATTTTCAGTTGCTGTTGTAATATATGCCTATAATTCCAGCCCTCAGGAATCTAAGGTGATAGAATTGTGAGTTCCAGGGTCCCCTGGAACTTGCTAAGTTCAAGGACACCCTAGAGTACATAGAGGCCCTGTATTAGCAAGAAAAGTGAAGAGAAGAGAATTTTTTCTTTCCGTTTATTTTCTTGAATAATAAATAATTTGAAAGGATGACAATATTTATGAGTCACTATAAGATCATGATTGACTACTACATGTAAATCCAATGGTGAATTTCAGCTGAGAGTACAGAACCCGCCTAGATATTATGTAGCCTTGCCTGCTGCCATTTCTCTAGTGTTAAAACAGTTTAAGATGAACCTCTTAATCTCCATGGTGTTATTAAATATTCACCTTCATATTTGAAAATTATAAAGACACTGAAGCATATTGATGCTGAATAGTCTAATTCTGTTTTCTATATTTAAATTATCCATATACACCTGGGTACTGTGGTTCCCTTCTTTAATGCCAGTACATAGAGGGTTGAAGTAAATCAAGTTCTGTGAGTTCAAGGCCATCCTAATTCATATATTAAGTTTCAGGTCAACCAGGGCCTTCATAGTGAGAGTATCTAGACAGATAATAGATAGACAGACAGGAAGTCAGACAGAACCACTTGAAGTCAATGTCCACCCTTGAAATTATTTTTATAGTCCCTTTTCCTGTTTAGAAACAACAACAACAACAACAATTTCAGGGCTTAGAAGATGGTTTAGTAGGTAGGAATGCTGGTTGCAAAACTCAAGGACCTGAATTCAAATATGTATATATGTATATATACACATAATATATATAATATACCTATATGTTACATATATTATATTTATTATATATATATTAATGTATTACTGACTAAAACTTTTGGATATGACCTAAAATGTAAGATAAAGAGGAAATAACGGTGTTTAGGATTCACTGATGTCAAAGCTGTGCATCCTGGAAACCTCTACACCATGGGAAGCAGAGACAAGAGGATTTCCGGGTTTTCCTGGCTGCCAGCCACACTCTAGGTGCAGTGACTGACCCTGTCTTAAGGGAAGGAGAGTGAAAGAACAAGATACTGGTGTCCTCGGCCTCTATGCCCACAGACACATTCTCCATCCCAGCTCCAGCACACAGTATATCAGTTTCTCATTTTCTCTGATTATCTGCCTCACCCTTGAGATTGATCTTTTGTATTAGGTGATACCAAACGCCTTCTGAAGTAATGCAGGTTCACTCTGCCATGGCATAGCTCCAATCCCTGAGGTGGTTCTGTTCCTTGCCAGTTTGTACTACCCTAAGACATGTAAACTATCTTCTGACAGACCTGTTTCTGCTTGTTTTTGTTTCGGTTGTATAGAGGATTGAACTCAGGACCTCACCAACACTAGGTGAGCTCTTTACCACTGAGCCCAAAACCACCAGCCCTTCCTGGATTTGGCTTCTTAGTTCTTCTGCATCTGCAAAATCACTGAAATGCATGAAAAGAGACAAAATAGCTGGTAGCAGAGCCAAAGATGGAGGTGCAGTGAGGCAGATTCTCAGAGAGGATGAACAACCACGAAATAGAAATTCTGTTGTTTTAATTTCTCTTCTGTTTTTACAGAATTAGCTGAAATAGAAACCCTTTGTGGATGGCAGAGTACCCATGATGATTCTATCATGTTTTAGCTCAGACATGTGACTGGTTGAGGATCATTACAGAGCACGTTAGCATATTTCTTAGCATCTGGCATGTTTTGCAGTGTCTGAGTCATCTGGATTTACCACCGTGGGATTTTTCTCTAGGCATGTCTTCTTTCCCAGATTAGAACATGTGAAAAGTGAAGAAACTTTTATCAATCCATGAACTGGCAAATTAGAAACGTGAAGGCCCAGGAGAGGGGCATACACTGAATGTTGGTACATAAATCAGTCAAAAGGATCCTAAGAGGATCCAAGCACTCCACAAACAATGAGGTAAACTTGTCATGATTCAGGAAATGCTCTGCATGGTCTACAATAGAGCATCCACCCAGGATGAGAGAGATAAGCACTTGCTAACAGCCTTCCTGGTGCTGAGCCTTCTATGGTATGATTTTCCTTAAATCATCTTATAAATTATAGCACATGGAACCTGTAGTTCTACCATAGAGTAAGTTCATGACAGCAGGGTCTACAGGGGAGCCAACTTATATTTCATTTCATGTTAGAAGTGGGTATAAACTTGAAATATTACTGAATGTGTTTTGCTCTCTGCTATGGTTTGCAATGTGCTCCAAGCCCCAAGTACTGAAGGTTTGATTCCTAGCCTGTAGCTCTCAGAGACGCAGAGGAGCTTTTAGAAGCTGGTGCCTGATGGAAAGGAGGTGAGTGACAGCAGGTATTCCTGGAGGGGGAGGCTGGCACCTGATCCCTTCCTCTTCTGCTTCTCAGAACAGCTTTGCACTGCTTTGCACTGTGCACTCTGCCACGAGGCTCTGCTTCAGCACCAGGCAAGAGCATCAGCAACATCCAGCCCTGGACTGAAGCCTCTGAGTATGTGCTAGTAATGTGCTGATAAGCCTTACTGAGTTCATTTCGAAGTTCATTTTCTCAAGTATTTTGTCAGTTACAGAAAGTTGACTAAGCACCTCACTTTCACGTCATTATAAAGTAAAAGTCCCAAGTCAAACCATGCTAAATTGAAAAATATCTATACCAATACCTAAGGCAGGGTGTGGCAATGGCGGGAGGGAGGGGAAAATATTAGCTCTCCACTAATTACTAGCATATTTAATTTTATATATATTATATTGTATTTATATGTGTTATATATTTATATATTATAATATATTTAATTAAGAGTGAATATATTTTTTGCCCATGTATACATGTGTAGAACATATATGTCCATGTTAAAATGCTTCCTAGAGTGCTACCCAGATTAACCATTCCATGTTGTTAATAATATAAAAATACTCTGTGGAACAAAGACAACCAAGCATGAGAGTCACACATGAGCTGATTCTGAGGGCAAAGCTGGACACTTTTCCATATATGGCAGGTATCAGAACAGCCTAGCCTGGAGGTTGCAAAGTAATGGATGGCTCTTACTTCAGGGGCTTGCCTGGTTCATTTATAGCTGGAGGAATGTGCTAATGGCAACAGCTGTCCTCTTTTGGATCAGAGGGCAGCGGTGGATCCAATTACCAGCTGCTTTAGTGAAAAGCAGTACTACTAAGTAAGAGAGGCAAGCTGGTGATTAATCACCTCCAGTGACTTCCATCTTTTCATCAGGATAGTAATGCCCAAGTCTCCAGTGCTTTTCTCTAAGCACTGGGGCAGAGGCTGGGTAAGAGAATTACTTTTGCAAAGGACTCTGACAGGCTGGGCTCCTGCACAGGGTCCCCCTTGGCTCATCAAGGCCACTGATTACATAGTGACTTCTGAGCAGGTCCCTAACATATCCTGGCTTTGGGGGCAAGAATACAAATTGAGGACTGTGTCTCAAATGTCCAAATTTCTTAATTATAACTCAACAAATAATCAAATAAGACAGATTCTGTTCTACTTTGACAAATTTACCAGCAGAATGACCTGAAAGCCTGGTACAATCTTAGAGCCTTTAGATTCTTTGGAATTTTATACCAGAACATTCTAACTGCCCTTTTCCTTCTACCCCCAATACACACTGCTGCATACAAAGGGTCCTGCCTTTGTGCATGGGTATAATTTTTCCTAAAGTCCCCAAGCCACCCCTCAGGCTAGAGAGTTCATTTTTGCAGCTTGGAGGGAGGTGTTTGCTCAAACCCTATAAGCAAACATCTGGCCGTCTAGATACAGAACTCTGGATTCTGACAGCCTGTAAGCTCCCTAGGAAGAAGGATAATAAAGGTCATGTAATTAAACAGATGGCTACCTGGACACTTGGAACCTGATTCCATAGGCAAAGTTCACTCCGAATCTCTAGTTAGTTCTAACCTCAAGAGGTATGTATCCAGTCAGTTCAGTACTCTTGGCTGGGGTCCTAACTCCTTCACATGGGTAGAGTGGACTTTGGTAGCCACAGAGAGCCTCTAAGCAGCATCGCAGTTGGAAGTCTGGTTGACCCAAGAGGAAACACTGAGTACAGGGAAGACCGATGCTAACACTGGCAGCATCTACCACTGTCCATGCAGAGCACTGCTCATAGCCACTGTGCCCCGACATTAACCTTGCCACATTCTGTCACAGATTCTTCATGGTGATGGTTTTTAAATCAGTAAAAAGAATCACTGACTTATTAGACACAGCTATCATCCACAATTTGCCCCATGGCTGTAAAGGACACGATTCCTCCTCACGTCAACCAAATTCACTTTCATGATCAGTCACACTTTTCCCACTCAAGACTCTTTGCCTGGTCAGAGTAACATAGGCCTTCAAGGCTCCGGAAGCTGAATGTCTGGTTTCCGATTCTTGTCATAATGTGTGCAGTCAGCAACAGGCATGGAAAGCACTCACCCAGACTTCAGAATCCACATATTCTCCCCATTGCCCTCAGTTTGCAAAAGCACCCCCAGCTCTCCGAGGCAGTCAAGGCTCATCGCCTCCTCTGTATATTAATTCCTTTCTTTACCTGGAAATCTACTGGTCCAATAAGACTAAAATAACCACGCTTATGTTGGTGAGTGGCAGCACGCATCCCATGTCTACCTTGGAGACAGAATCTCAAGCCTAGTACCGCAGAAGTTGCTGGGGTAAGACATGTGAGTGATCAGAGCACAGAGGGGAGAGACAACCATCGCCCTCCTCCATTACAGGACCCATGTCTTCGACCTATAAGTCTCAAGACTGTACAGTGTCTGATGTCTAAGTATACAACACTTCCCTTCTCTCCCCACCCTTATCGGACACCATCTCAGGAAGCAAAAGTGCAGAAGTTAACAAGTGACCTCCCACTCTGTTAGTAGGAACCGTAGGTGCTGAAAACAACTCAAGCTACAGCAACAGTGAAAGATATCGGAAAAAAATGTGACTCTTTGCTAAGGCAAGTGTGAAAGGCTGAGAAACGGCGGAGCCTAGCGCGCTCCCTGATTCACACCAAGAGATCTGCAGGGATATTCATACACTCAGGTTTACTTAACTAAAACCAAGCCAGGGTAAGCGCTCTCCCAGATCACATGGCACTTCAGCCTCTACCTGCTCAGCTCTAGGAAATGGGACCTCGGCAGCTGCAGGGAAACAAGCCACTGCCTTTACTCCGATAGAACTAGGAGGCCGGAAGTAGGAAACATTTCAAACTCAGGGAAGTTGTTTTAAAAATCCCACTCAGCTAAGAAGGTGAAAATGCCTTTTAAATCACCCAGAAGGCTTACTCCTGAGGCTTGAAGCCTAAACAATAATCTAAGTTACTGAAAATACGTAACCACTCTGCTGAAACCCTTCTCTTTTGCTGAGTATTCTAAGTCCCACCAAGCTTAGCTGCACATGGCCAGCAAGAGCCTACATTTCCCAGCGCCTTTGCTGGTGATGTCACGTGACTGAACTTGCGCCACTGCGGCATAAGAAAAATCCACTATTTGTAGCACCTGGATTGTTTCTTTAAAGATGAAAAGTCTTGCCCTCTAGTTCCTTTTCATCCCTCTGGCTTGGAAATGGCAATGGTTGTGTGTAGTTGTAAGACACATGTATTGACGTAAACAGCCCATCCGCTTGGTTCCTGGACCGCTTCTGAGGAGGTCAGTGGTTCTACCTGGGTCTTGAGTGGGGTTGTGGGGAAACGTTTCTCAGCTCAACTAACAGCATCCCTGCCAGAGCACCTTTGCCCTGTTTTAGGAAGTAGAAATAACTCCCAGGTTATTGAGTTTGCCATCTGTGAACTTTGCAGGGGAAGCAGCTTGCTAAGGCTTGTAGCAGAGACTTCATGGTGGGAAATACACATTGGTGAATGAATGAAGAAGCAAAGGGTTCAAGATAAAAGAGCGGGGATAAAGAACAATTAAAGGTGAGATTTTAGCAGTATCTGTGACTCTGCCCAATGCCCCCATTATTGCTCATCCATCCATCCACCCATCCATCCATCCATCCATCCAGTGATATTTATTAAGCGCCATCCATGTGTCTGGCACTGTGAGTACCCGAAGAGTATAAATTAAAGCAAGAATAGAAGATGACAGGGGAGATGGTTGGAGATGTTCTCCAAAGAAGAAAACCCTGAACAGAAACTCCAGTGAAGTGAGGACAGAAGCCATGCAAAAGTGTGTCTGAGAGAGCCATGTAGAAGTGTGTCAAAGACCAAGGCTCTGAGCGAATGTGACAATGTGCATATGTGAGGAGCAGAAAGACAGCTGAGATGGCTGAATTGCACTATGCAGGGATGCAGTTAACTAGCAGGGCCTGAGCCTAGATGATACAGGAGACATGTAGGTCCCGATGAAGGACCAAAGGGCCATCTTCATGATCTACAACATTCTCTTCCTTATACTTCCTCTTTATAATGTCTCCTAGAACCTGTCTAGTGTATCCACACTGTATTTACCTGTAAAGGAACTAGGATAACTCCAGGTTAAACCCTTGAATTGAAAGTGCATTAGGGAGAGCTAGCTACAAAAGGTACCTGGCAATTCTCTGTATGAATAAGGTGGCCTCTGGCAACAAACCAGTCAGACTTGCTATCATACGAGATTAATTAAAAGGTTGAGTGGCTGTAGTGTAAGACATGGAGCAGGTATGGCACAAGCCTATTTTGGTAATCATTTTGGCAGATTCGGTAGAAACATTTGTTGGACAATCTACTTCTATGTGTCAGAGAAATCAAGGTATGAGCCCATTGCCCAGGAAATAAATGCAATGTTTCCTGAAAGAAAAGAGCCTGCATATTAATGAAAACATTTGTCAGGTTCATGTTCTCTGGGGGAGCTCATGAAATGGCATTGCTTTGTCTAGAAACTTTGTCCAGTGTGTTTGATTTAGTGTTTATGTTAAAAGCATTCCTTCTCCCTTAAAAAAAAAAAAAAAAAAAAAAAAAAAAGCTTAAAACAGGGAAAGGGAAATTTCTTTTACGTCTCTTTTAACCTAAGAGGCAAGAATGGCTTTTGGCTCAAGGTTAGATGAAAATACTCTGCAAAGGACATTGGGGCTTTGTGATTATAACAGGAAAAGCCCAAGAAAATGGAGAACCTTGCTGAAGGATGCATCCTGAGAGGGGAGGCAGGGCTCTGCTGGGGGAGGAGAGAAGGAGGCAAGGAGTGGAAAAGATGAAGCAGACCGGGAAGTGACTATTATTTCAAGAGATGGCCCTGATAAGCTTATTGTACAGCATGGAGCTTGGTCAGTGACCTTTAACTGCACTCAAGTTACATCGCTGTCACTACTGAGTTGTCACAGAGATGGACTCACTCTTTTGAAAGACGGGACAAAGTATAGCTCAGCCGAAGCTGGGGTTGTGAGGCCATTGGGATTTCCACCTACTGTGTGAAGCACCCACAAGTACAGGAGACAATATTGCTACTATGTGAAGCACCCACAAGTACAGGAGACAACAGGCCTTCTGGATGCCTACCAGTGCTGAGCCAAGCAGGGTGCTGGGGCACCCTGTAACATGATGGGGTGGCAGTCAAATACAAAGATAGGGGAGTTGCAAGAGGTTGGGGGCCTTATGAAGAGAACAGAAGGGGAATCTATATGCGGTGATTTCATTAATGTGATCGAAGTCTTAGAGACTATTGCCATCATGTAAGTTTTCATAGTCACTTACAAACATGTATCCTGGAGCTGTTCTATTTTTAATAGATTTGTTTTGTTTTGTTTTCCCCGGAAGAGATGCTGCCTCTCGTTTTTTCATTTTAAATCTCTCTTTTAAAATTTAATTTTATAATACCATAAAGACCAAAACTTTGAACTCAATAAAGAAAGATGTTTAAATGGTTCAGAACATCCACATTTTGAAAACTAAACATGTTTCTTTTTCTCCTTGGTCAATTTGGCAGCACAAAGGAACTTATTTGTGGTTGTTATTTGTCTCCAGGATTTCCCTTAATAGCAGGTTTCGAGGTCTTTATATTCATGAAGCATTTCCTTATGTCTGTACCAAATCCATGTTTTTGCTCTAATTTAAGGCCAGTGGCTCTATGGAGTTGCTCACTATTGTCTAATAAGTAGGGAGACACTTGAGGTTTCTTTTTGCAAATTTATTTGAGCCTTTCTTTGCTAAGGCATTCAGCCCCAATCTTCCCTAACCTTCCTTAGTGGCACACTGGTGCACTTATGAAAGTGCATTCATAAATAAAATGGTCTCCAGAAATAAAATCCAAAATTAATTTGACATAACCCTTTTATTCCTTATATTTGAATAGCATTCTCTTGCATATTTTAAAACCATAGCTCCTTTTGATAACTGGTCTGTGAGAAAAGTATTCCCTTTTTTTTTCTTTTCCTTTTTTTCTACGTGGAGATCACTGAATCTTGGGTCATGCTGCTAAAATTCATCTAATTTTCACTAAAGAGGGGCTGGACAGGTGGCTCAGCAGTTATAAGGACTCTCTGATTTTACAGAGGTCCTGGTTTTGGTTCCCAGCACCCACATGGGAGTTCACAATCAACCACAATTCTAGTTCCAAATATCCAATGCCCTCTTCTGATCTCCTTACATACCAGGCGTGTGTGTGTGGTGCACATACATACCTGCAGGTAAAGCATCCATACATATAAATTTTTTTAAAAATCTAAATTAAAACTAAAACCTACAGAATGATTTGAATGAATGGATTATTTATCCTCTCCATAGAGGTAACTTCAAGTCTCTCTCTGCTGAGGGTTAATAAGTTTGATGCCCCTTGACACATCATACAAGGAAAGTATGGCTCAGTAGCAGGTATGAGGACTAGCTTTAACCCCAAGCAACACACACTCACACAGATGCACATATACAGACCTGCACACAAACACCTTACAGGGTAAAGAAAAATTAATTTGTTTCTTAACTAGCCTGAACTATAAGCTAGTTACTATTAAAGTCACAGGGATGGGAACTCAGCCCTGGGCAGTCTCAACAGTACATTGTCATGCATAAGCTTTCTGTCATTATACTCTGGAAATGAGAAAACAAAATAGGAGACCATGAGGAGGGACTGCACTGGGAGAGAAGGAAAAACACATATACACTAATGTGCAGTGGGTCAGTCACGTCACTCTGAGGTACAAGAGTGGAGCCCTCAAAGAATTTTCATGGCATGGGTGAAGGTATGGTGTGGTCCATAATTTCTTCCTCCAGAGACAGCTTGGAGTCATGAAAAGAGGGTCATTTGGAATTGCACAGTAGATGTATAACATGACCTCCAGATGTTGATAGTGCTTCATTGCTCTCTAGAAGCTGTGGAGGAATATGGGAGCCATTGCTTGTCCTTTCCAGTTTCCACATAGTCCCCTCATTCTTTAGCTCCATGTCTTACACCTCTCTCCAATCTGGCAACAGAAAATTGAATCACTCTCAGATCATGTGCCTCTGACCTACCTTACACCCTCTGTCTTCCATGTCTAATGATTTTTGTGGCTACATTGGCCCTGCCTAGATAATTCAAGATTGTCTATTTTTTATTTTAGTTAGTTTAGTTTTGTTTTGTCTGAATTTGTGTTTCTATTGCTGGGAAGAGACACCATGACCATAGCAACTCTTATTTTAAAACAAAAACAAAAACATGTAATTAGGGCTGGCTCACAATTTCAGAGTTTTAGTCCATTATAATCATGGCAGGAAACATGGCAGTGTGCAGGCAGACATGATGCTGGGGAAGGAGCTGAGAGTTCTGAGCTGAGAGTTCTACATCCAGATTCGCAAGGAGCAGGAAAGAAAGCTGTGAACCCCTGGATCTGGCTTGAAGCGTCTGAGACCTTAGAACCAACCCCCTAGTGATGCACTTCCTCCAACAAAGGCCACACCTACTTCAACAAAGCCACACCTCCTAATTGTGCCACTCCCTATTGTCTTATAGGGGTTGTTTTCTTAAACCATCACAAGATTATCAACCTAAATTCTCAGAACATCTTTAGGACTAAAATTCTATTTATTTGCGTAGATAGTAGACATTTTCAAAACCATTTACAGAACACATCTAATGGTTGGTTGAATTGTAATTACCTAAGTCTGTATACCTACTGAAAAAGAGTTAAACCTACCAGAATCACTTTGATGTCAACATTTATCTGAACGGCCACTCTTGGGGAAGGAAGACAAAGAGAGCCACACCAACATAGGTTGTACTCATCTCGTGTTACATTTCTTGTCATACACACACAGGGAAGCTCCCAACTCAAAAGGCCCATCGGCTCACAATCCCAGCAACTGCCAAGAGCTTCCTTACAAAGCTCTAGCAAGCCCTGTTGCTACCATTTGTGAGCTCTCTACTGTCAGGGGGCCCCTGGGAGTTCCAGGGTCAGCCCTTGTTGCTGTCCCCTATTTCCTAGGTCTGGACTTTGTAAAATGCCTTAGAACGACAGAACCCATCCTCTTGCCTGATTTATTTTTACTCTTTTCTTTTTTTTCCTTAATTAATTTATTTGCCTTACATCTCCATCGCAGCCCCTTCCCTCCTCTCCTCCCAGTCCACCCCACCCCTACAGCCCCCCCACCCCCCCACCCCCCACCCAACAACCCATCCTGGCACATCAAGTCACATCAGGACTAAATGAATCCTCTCCCACTGAGGCCAGACAAGGCAGCCCAGCTAAAGGAAAGAGATCTAAAGCTCTTGCCTGATTTAAAAGTACACACATTCGAGTTACTGTTTTCCTCCTTGAAATAGGGTCTCTGCTCAACCCAGGCTGGTCTCGAACTTGAGATAGTCTTGCGCCCAGCCTCCCAGGAGCTAGGAAGGGATTGTGTGGCAATGCCTGACTAAAACTAATCTGCAATGTCGGGGTCTCTTCTCTTTTTTAGTTTGATTCTGGTGGCAAGGGATTCCACCAAGAACTCTGTGCCTGCCAGGCAAGCACTTGGCTGTGCTTTGGTTTTTTGAGACAGGCTCTTGGTCTATAGGTTGGCTGCCCTGTTATATACTGGGGAGCTCTAACTGGCCTCAAATTGTCGAAGTCTTCCCAAGGCCGCTTAAGTGCTAGGATGTGAAGCATGCACCACCACAGCTTTGCGTATGCTTTAACATTTAGGGGGCTAGAGGGGTGGTTCATCAGTTAAGAGCACTGGCTGGTCTTCCAGAGGATCTGGGCTTGATTCATACCACCCACATGAGGGCTCACAACTGTCTCTACGTCCAGTTTCAGGGTATCTGATGCCCTGTAGTGTTTCTTGCAGGCACCAGGCACTCCCACAGAGAATGTACGTACATGCAGGTGAAACACCCATACAAAGAAAAAAATGTTTAAATTAAAATGTAATCGTGGCTGGGTCTTTACTGCTAAAATGGGTTCATGAGAAGGAAATGACCTCTCAACCTCCCACCAAAGCACATACATAGGTTTCACATTATGATGATGCTTCAATCAGGTCGTTTTATTTTGAATTGTAGTTTATAATTCTTTTTAAAGTCCTGGGTGATCTTGTCTTTTCTTCATTTACTTCACTTTTGTACAAGAGAACCTAATCACTTACAGTTGCTGTCTTTTTAAAATAGTCATCTCATCAGAGGTGAATGCCACAGATTTTTCTTTTTATTAACACTTATCATCTCAGTGTGTGTGTGCACACCCGCGTGTGCACGTATAGGTGTGCAAGCATGGGCACTTGCACTGTCACATGGTGTAGTGGACAGAGGAGAACCTTGTAAATGGTTTTCTCCTTCCACCTTAACAAGTTTTCTGGAAATCAAATTCAGATTTCCAGGCTTCTTGCATCACAGTACCTTAGCTGGCCTCCACAGACTGACTTGCTTGCTTGCTTGCTTTCTCCTCTTTTCTTCCTTCCTTCCTTCCTTCCTTTCTTTCTTTTTCTTTCTTTCTCCCCTTTTCTTTCTTCCTTCCTTTCTTCCTTCGTTCCTCTCTTTCTTTTCTTTTTTCAATTTTATAAACTTTATTATAAAAAAAACTTACAAGTAAATTTAAAAAAAAACCACACACCAGAACTAACTAGTTCCAAAGTTTATACATTTCAAAAAACTTCCATAAATTATCTCGACAATACTTCTTTCTAGAATATATTCCTCACGTAATCTTTTTGAATCCAGTTGTTCTTTCTGTTCTTAGTAGAAGCATGGAGACCTTAATGACCCTGACCACTTTGCATTTTTGCTAGATTTGCTAAATTTTAATCTAAGAATATCGTGGTATTTTGACAAAATTTGTGCTAAGAGGAATGCCCTAAAGTGTCTAATCTGGACTCAAATATTAATATGTTTTAGCACATGTGGAAGAATGTATGTTTGTGCATGCACCTGTGTGTGTGTGTGTGTGTGTGTGTGTGTGTGTGTGTGTGTGTGTTCATGTGCCTTTTTTTTTTTTTGAAACAGAATTTTGAGAAAATGACCCTCACCTATTAGGACATATGGAAACTGCCAGCTTCACTTTTATCTTAATCAAATAATTCCAGCTCCCTTTGACTTTCCTTCAAAATTTTAGATTTATAAACATTAAAACGAATCACAAGAGGAAGTGAGAACCACACTGGAACACAACATAGCTATGCATCTAAAGTAACTTTGCTTCAGCTCTATGATAGCCGCAACAATAATCAATGCATTGGCTTTTGGGTTACTTTCCTCTATAATCAAATGTACAAAAAAGATACTGGGGGTCTTGTGGGTTATAGTTGGTCTAGGCTCTGTGCAGCAAATAAGTAAATCCATGACTAGCTTGAAATGTACATGCACAGGACCTACTGGGTGAGGGTCACAGAATTAGGGAGCTATTGACAATATACTCACAGTTCTTATTCAATTGTTTTCAAATTGGAATTTAATAATTTTCCTCAAAAAGTAATTTTAAAAAGAAATACAGCCAGAAAGTGGCAGCTGGTGGCACATGCCTTCAATCCTAGCACTTGGGAGGCAGAGGCAGGTAGATCTCTGTGAGTTCAAGGTCAGCCTGGTCTACAGAGTAAGTTCCCAGGCAGCCAGAGCTACACAGACAAATTCTGTTTTGAAAAACCAAAAACAACCAAGTAAACAAACAAAAACACCACAGATGTAATTGACCAAAAATATCCACCACTTAAATTTGAGCTCCTTACTTGGTACAGCATACTGCATCTAGTGCATGTCATAGTTTTATTAATCTTGTATTTATTTTAGGAAAATATCAATTACATTTAATTGATTTTATATTCAAAGTATTAATTTATTAGCCATGAACATTTAAAACATGCAACTTTTATAGCCCTATTATAAAACTGAGCGGTGGGGGATTCCTGATACATATAAATTCTTCCTTGTTTTTTGAACCTTCCAATAAGAAGCCAGAAGCTGCCACGTGCAGCTCTGTGCCAGTGTCCTAAAACTTCAGGGTCTGCATTACTGGCCCGATGCTTTGATGGCCTTTGATCAGGCCATTGTACCCGAGAAGCCAAGACGGAGAGCAAGATGTGGCCTTTCAGTAACCTTCCTTTCTTGTGTGAGAGTGAGACAGGTTAATTAGGCTTGACAGTGCAGATGACCCTTTCAAGTCGGGTAACATGAGACTCTGTGCTTGACACAGGTAGATAACAGTTAATATTGCTTGTACTGTCGATGGGAAGAGAAAGGAGCTTGTTCTTGTAAATGTTTTTGAGGAAGGCTACAAAGATTTCCCCAGAGGTTGCCCAGCCAACTTAATCTAAGAAGACAATGGTACCATTTGAAGGTTTTGAGACACATGAAGGGTAGAGGACACACTTCCATTGATAAGTTATTATTGATAGCCACCCCCCTTTGTCCTTTATTTCACATAATTGTTAAAGTTGAGAATACAGGGCCAGAAAGCTCACATGAACCATTTTTAGAAGCTATATCTGACTTACTTTTTAAATTTTATTTATGAGTACACTGCACCAGAAGAGTGCATCAGATTCCATTACAGATGATTGTGAGCCACCATGTGGTTGCTGGGAATTGAACTCAGGACCTCTGGAAGAACAGTCAGTGTTCTTAACCACTGAGCCATCTCTAGTGGCAATGAAGTATCCCAAGCAATTTGAGTTGACAGTATATATACTTTATTCAGTAACCTGTTTTTCTCATATATTCTGAAGATGGTTTTCCCTTTGGGTTAATTGGTTGCCTTTAGGACTGACACCTGTGAATGTACATGTACTCACTAATGGAGAGGCAACCCACAGTGAGACCTCTCCATAGAGAATCAGTTATTCTTCTTAGGAGAGAATGCTGCCAGGGATGCAGGATGGCAGCATCAAAAACTTACATATGGCTCTCAGAAAACCAGAGCCCTTTGACTTAGTTTTACTTGGAAGCTTAACAATCCATTCCACCTCTGTTGGTCCTGATTCTGTTCCAGCAGGTCACAGTATAATTTAGATGGAGCTGAGAAAGAGGAGAAAGAGAGGGGGAAAAGGAGGAGGGGGGAAGGGAGGGGGAAGGGAAGGGGAGGAGAAGAAGAAATGAAGAGGAGGAAGAGGGGGAGGAGGAGGGAGGAGGGGGAGGAAAAGAGGGGTGGGGACAGGGAAAAGAAGAAGGGATGGGAAAAGAAGCAGAAGCAGCAGCATGGGAGGAGGGAGGAGAAAGGGAAATGGACAGGGAGAAGAGGGAGAAGGAGAAGAAGAAGAAAAGAAGGAAGGAGAAGGAGCAGGAGGGGGAGTAGAGGAGGAGGGAAGGAGGTGGGGAGGGGTTGGATCTAGTCTCAGTGGAGGCTCTTAGCTGCCTACAGTGGGTTTCTGCTCTACAAATACAGTCTTGGCCTCAGCAGTATAACCTATGGATTGATGTTGTATGTCCAGTGTGAGTAATGAGAGATTTCCAAACAACACAAAACATTACCAGAAAAATAAGAAATAAATCTAAGTTCTGTTGCCTGTCCTCCCTGTGGCCTTTCACTGTGGCAGAACTGGCAGGGCTTCATCCACTTATCATCTGGGCCACAGCAGCTGGCAGCATTTCTGTTGGAGAGCCAACTTGGCAATGCAGAGCCAATGCCAAACTATGTAATGATACTGCTTTTGAAACCTACCTTAAGGGGAAAAAAAGCAAAAAATTATATCATTAGAAGCATCTTGAACTAAAAAGATGTGCTCTCGGTGCCATTATATTGTCTAAAATTAAAGTAGGTCTAAATTTTCAACAATAAAGGCCAGTTGAATAAGAAAAAACCAATACCGTGTAAAATTAGGTAACCATAAAAACTAAGCATAATAGGTGATTCCAGAAAAATACTTAGGAAATATCAAATACAAAATAATGCAAAACTATGTGCACCACAAAGCTATACTCACAAAATAATTTTATATGTATTAAAAGAAATGTGAAAATGGAAATAATTTATTCCAGTACTGGAGAATCAACCTTGGGCATCTTGAGAAATCTGATTTAGGCACCAAACTTACTTATTCCATGATGATTTCTTTTTAATCACTGAAAATACCCAGGCTGGCATACTGCAACATACCTGAGACTATTGGGATGCTAAATTTAGTATCTTCCTTCTTGACATGACCAATAGATAATTATTTTGCTTGTCATTTTTTAAAAAAAATAAAAGAAACCAGAAATTATAGGTACTGTCTCAGACGGTCGCCATATGAAAACTACCAATTTACACTTGTTTCCAACATCAGCTCTGAGTTTCCAAATTAAAATTAAATAAACTAACCGATATATATAGTGAATAGGGCTGTGGTGGCTTGACTATGCTTGGCCCAGGAAGTGACATTATTTGGAGGTGTGGTCTTGTTGGAGAAAGTGTATCACTGTGGGAGTGGGCTTTGAGACCCTTTTCCTAGCTACCTGAAAACCAGTCTTCTCCTGGCTGCCTTCTGATCAAGATGTAGAACTCTCAGCTCCTTCTCCAGCACCTGGCTGCCTGGACACTGCCATGCTTCCTGCCATGATGATAATGGACTGGACCTCTGAAACTGTAAGCCAGCCCCAATTAAATGTTGTCCTTTACAAGAGCTGCCTTGGTCATGGTGTCTCTTCACAGCAATGGAAACCCTAACTAAGACAAGGGCACAATCTTATCTTTCTTTATTAAACAATCACTTTTGTTTTCAAGTTCTCTGTAGCAAAGGTGCTCGGAGGAAGAGACTTGTTTACTTCTTTGGTTGCTGAAGTCTATCCCTGTGCATTGTCACCTTGAAGGACAGATCATTTGCTCAGACCCATGTCCCTTCATCATCCAGTGCATAATTGGTGTTCAATAAACATTTATTTAAAAAGTAATAAGTGGGTAGATTAAGCGAAACTTTAAATACTTTCTTCATTCAGTTTCTTTAGACCATGATTTATTGGACTAATGTTAGAATGAATACAATATATTTAATAAAGCTGCAGTACTGTCCATTGACTAGCACAAGAAATTCTACTGAAGACAGAGCAATGGAGGCAGGGCTCAGGATCAAACCAGGGCCTCACAAATGCTACCCCAGCCCAGTCAACTTCTAGGCTACTCTCTCCATCTTGGGAGTTTGTATTACAAGAAAGAGTAATTATTCCTATATAGTTTTATAAAATAAAGGCTGAAAATGTTCCGCTTGGGCACAAGCATTCGTGATTTAGGACAACAAAAATATCACAGGCAGTACAGCAAGGAGACTGTTCCATGTGAGTGCTAGAGCCATGTGAATAGCTTGGGAAGATGCCTCTCTCCCCAGTGCTGCTAACACAGTTCAAAAACAAGTTTCCCTAGAAAATGATGCATCATGCTTAATGGGGTTGGAGTGGGTGGAGACGGGAGAATAATGTTAACATGACCCCACCCCTTTATGAGACAAGGTCTCACCATATAGCTAAGGTTGGCCTTGAACTTGACATCCTCCTGCCTCAGCTCCCCCAGTGCTGGGATTACTGGCTTGGGCCCATCCCAGCCTCCACTTCCAGGAGAAGAACTGGGGAAAGGGGAATTTTGTTTTAAGTGACAAATCTTTCTCTTTCCTTCTCTTTCCCTCCCAATAGTTTTATTTCCAGTTACTCGAACTTAAAAGACTACCACTAAATTTATCTCATACTCTGAAATCTACAACTAAACATTGAGGGTATTTAAATATGAAATTAGTTTCTTGTGACTTGGAAATAACATAAATCTTTCCACATTTTTTATTTTACATTTTTACAAAATCGGTTCTTTAAAAGTTTCTTTTAAAAGAACTTCTGGTGTTTTGATCATATTCCCAGGCCCCAACTCATTCCAGATTTGCTCTCTTTTCCACCAAACTTTGTGTCAAAAAAAAAAGAGAGAGGAAAAGAAAAGAAAAGAAAAGAAAAGAAAAGAAAAGAAAAGAAAAGAAAAGAAAAAGGGCAGAGGGCTGGAGAGACAGCTCATTGGTTAAGACTACTTACTGCTCTTCCAGAGGACCAGGGTTCAATTCCCAGCACCCACATGGAAGCTCACACCTGTCTATAACTCCAATCTCTGACACTCTGACACAGACATGGCAGGCAAAACATCAGTGCACATAAAATAAAAATAAACAAATTACAGTATTTTTTTAAAAACCACTTTGTGATGTCCAAATATTATGTTTGTTTGATGTGTGAGACAGTCTCTATCCTTGCCCTAGCTGTCCTGGTACTCGGTGTGTTTGGATATAAGAAACACTCATAGAAGTGAATGCAACTCCATCCTCGTCTGAGAAACTTCTATTTGAGGTAGATAGCAGTTCACATAAAGAACTACAAACGGCCACAGAATAGAGAACAAGAGGCTGCAGAATGCTTAGCCCTAAAGGAAACATATATGCTGTGTGCACCCACAGCTGAGTGAGTGTTGTGGAGGAGGGGCTTGGAAGAGTGTCCGAGCTGGAGGCAGTGTATAACTCCATGGAAATGCCTAGTTCCAGCAGGACAGCTGTACTCATCCACATTGGTGTGACAGTGTGCACAAAGCCAGTGCTGCACACATCCACAGTGGCTATGACAGTGTGCACAAAGCCAGTGCTGCACACATCCATAGCAGTGTGACAGTGTGCACGAAGCCGGTGTACATCTAAGCCAGATGGGAACTCTTCATGGAGAGGAGAGTTGGACAAACCATCCCATGCCTTGATAGCAATCATTATCTGCTGGTAAAGGAAGGGTCTGTTTCTTCCAAGAGTAGAGTCCTTGGTGTGTGGACCACCTCAGTAAAGTTAACCATGTCTTAAGTGGGCTATGCAAAGCAATTTTATTCTAAAGACTTTAGGAAGGAGAGGGCAGACGAAAGGTAAACTTGCCATTGGAGACCTCCAACGACACTACCTTGACCAGGAGACTAGAGTCTCAAGAGCAAGAGTCTAATAACAGCAGGTGACATAGTGAGGCAGGCAGTTCATCTCTGTAGGCATTGACCTCCAAGCCCTCATCATGAGAAAGTGTCCAACAATCGCAGTGGAGGTTTTCTGCAATGTCCTTTCGTAGTATTTCACAAAAGTGTTAAGGCCATCAAAAATATCAAGTTTGAGAATCCCTTAAGGAGACATGACTGACAAGTGTTCTACAGTATACTAGACAGGATCCACCCTGGAGCTGAAGAAAACATGGTAGGTATAAACTAAGGGAATGTGAATAAGGTGTGCTCTTTGACATGGGTGTGTCAATACTGGCTGACTTAGAGACAAATGTGCCACAGGAATATAAGATATTGGCAATAGGCACAGAGCACACAGGGGTTCTTGGTTTCATCTCTGCAATTTTTCTATAAATTTAAAACTATTCAGGCAACAAAGGTTACATTTTTTAAAAATTAAATGAAGTAGGGATAAGAGATGAGCAATTTTGTGTTCCAATTTTAGGGACTAAAAATTTCTTTAAGCATGTAAGTTCTGGTTGTCATGCCATAAATGTTTTATTCCATATGCTTACTCATGATAAGTTTCAGTGCATAAGAAGAATTGTGTATGATGCTTAAACGATGTGCAGTGGACTCACCTATTCATGAATGAGTTTGAAAGGAGCTCATGAGCAGGGCCCCATGATGCTGTGGCCTGCTTATGAGAAACCTCAACCACAGGCAGGTGAGGTGACTCACTTGGGTTCCATCCCCCAACCCATTTAATGGTGAAAGATGAATTAGACCCCACAAATTTGACCTCCCCACAAGTGTGGTGGCATGTCCCTTCCCACACACGTCATACTAACATATAGTAATATTAAAGTTCTTAAAAATAACCCCAACCATAATATTGAATGTGCTGAGTCTTACCTCTGCTCATTACTGTACTTGCTTTTGTTAATTCCTAAGGGAAGATCAGATTAATAGCTATATATTTCTTGACTCTTTGCTTTTAAAAGTGCTCTTTGGCCCTGGGGTGTCAGTGCTGGGGTGCCCAGGCATTTAGCAGCTCATCGTCTGAGTAAGTTTGCAACTTCCAGGAACATGCCAGACAGGGAGGCACTCAGAGTGCCTTCCAGTCACATATGCCCTCCCCACTCAGTGATCCTACCGGGATGCTTGATCCTAGCACTTTCTCATTGCTTCTTGGACTGACTCAAGATCTGTGAGGAATGAAGAAACCAAAATGTTTAACTGACTCTCCCTTGAAGGAGAGTTACTAGATTTTTTTTAAACACCTTGTCTCTTGAGAACTAAATGACAATTCTAGAGATACTCGGGCTTCCCGAAAGCCAGTCAGGTCCTCTGGATACTGAGAGGTAGCCACTTACAATGGTTAAAATACTTTTTTTTATTTCTTACAAGTCCAGTATCCCTGATCCAGAAAACCCCAAATGCCCCAATTTCTGAAACATTTTGAGGTCCAACATGAAGGTTCAATATACACAGACTTTGTATCACACACAAAATGGTTTTAAATGTGATATTTAAGAACCCCTGCTAGCTTGCCATTGCTGTGACTAAATACCTAAGATAAGAATTTAAAACGTGAAAAGATTTATTGTCATGGTTCCAGAAGGTTCAGTCCATTGTCATGTGACCTAATAGCTAGGGCCTCTGGCGAGAAAGAGCCTCATGATGAGAAGTCAAGGAAAACAACTGACTCATGGGCGCCAGGAAAGAAAGCTCAGGGGAGAAGAGGAGGCTGGGAAAATGCACGCTTTAAGGGCATGTCCCCAGGATCCTACTTCTAGCTAGGCCCTACTGCCTAGGCTTCCCACCACCTGCCTCTAGTCCTTTAAGTTGTGGATATATAGTCAGATTAATCCATTGATGGGGTTAGAGCCCTTGGGATAGAATCACTTCTAAAAGCCCCAGGTTCAACACATGAGCCTTGGGTGGAGCTTTTTTTTTTTTTTTAATATCTAAACTATAGTTGTGTGTAAGGCATGTATAAAATGTAAGGTATAAAATATGAAAGAATTTCAAGATTTTACTGGGGTTCTGTCCCTAAGGATATTTCAGTATGCGCTAATATTGAAAAATAAAATACTCAAGTCTGAAATACTTCTAATATGAAGCCTAGCAGATAAGTACTAAGGATAATGTGTTTTCACTGAAGGTAAAATACAACCCTCAGTTGAGCACATTTCTCTTACTCCAGGCTCTGAACGAGAACTCGTAGCTACTTTGAATCAGCTGACTCACTGCAGGTGTGTCAAAGTAGAAGAGGCAGTTACATTCGCAAATTCACTCATAGATCACGGGCCAGATATCACAGAATCTACTTGATTGCACTCCTTAAATGCAGGCAGTTCAGACCCTCAGGAGGAAATGGGTCAGAGGGTGGGCTATTATGCTGCAGCCTGCTTTCTATTTAATGACGCACTATCTAGCATAGCTAAATGAGTGTACCTTTTAGGCCCACTGACAAGAGTGAGTTCCTTCTAGAGAGAAGGAAAAAATCTGTTCTATGGTAAGTGGTGAAAATTACCTTGGGAAGAGTCCACGGAGATATTGCCTTTCAAATGCAATGTGATGTTTGACTTAGGGTACACACTAGCCATCCCAACAAAAACTAACATTATCAATTTTGCTATACCAGGAGAAATCCCTGGTTTGGAAGAGCAATTTAAAATCAAATACACCATTTCCTTCCAATGTGACTTTTAGATGCTTTCTAGTTGTAGATGTCCAATCGCTAAATACAGAAAAGTCTCCTGGGGAGTTGGCAGCTGTAATGTTTTACCTCTCCCACAAGCATCAGCCAATGGGGCTTCTTTGTAGAAATATAAAGACGACTATCTGGAGGTCCCAGCTATGAAATATGTCTACTACAATGCTTTGAACACTTATTTGTATTAACATACAGTTGAGGGGTCATAAGCGGCTAGTAAGTGCCTTATTGAACAAGGAAGCTTTAGACAATGGGTCCTATCCAGCCTAGAAGTAGCAGGTACATAGCCAGGCCTGAGTGTCACACACACAGCAGCTACAAAGTCCCAAGCATAGGACGCAGCATCTGTGACTTGGTACCAATCATTTTACCATCAAATTCCTTCAACTATCAGATAGAGATTTGTGACTTAGCTGAGAAATAGGCTTTCTGGCCATTTTTTTCCCAGGCATTTATATGAACCACACATTTCTCCACAGCCAACATAGTTGTATCTTTTACTCTCTTGCTTCCTTTGCCTCTTGGCTGCTCTTTAATCTTGGTGATCAGTTTGATAATAGCTGATTTAACCTAACATACTTTTATACGGAGAATTTTGTGACGACTCAAATGCTGCCAATAAATAATATGCCATTTTTAGATTAAGGGTTTTGATTATCTTATCCACTAAACTCATGTGATAGGATCAAGTTTCTTTTTGTCCATACTACATCGGGCTAAGGAAAGAACTAAAGAGCAGTTAACTAGCCAAACAGAACCCAACGTGTTTTACTTCTGTTTAATCTGTCTCTTTAATGTTCACAGAGCGGTATTATTGAGCATAGTCCGTCACTATCTTTCAGAGATTTTTTTTTCAAGAACAACCATTTCGTTAATAATATTGAATGAAATGGAATCAAGTGGTATGGTTATATTTGCTTGGTATCTTAAATCATCTGTGAGTATGCTTAGCATTTTTATTTTTATTTTTATGGCTTATTTTTATGTGTATGTGTCTTTTGCCTACATATATATTACATGTATGTAGTACCCTTGTAAGCCATAAAAGGGTGTCAGATCCTCCACAACTGGAGTTAAAGATATGAGCCATCATGTGGTGTTGGGACTCAAATCCTTGGTCCTCTGAAAGAGCAGGTAGCACTCTTAACCCCTGAGTCATCTCTCCTGCAACCATGGGCATGCTTAAATTAGCATTCTCACTTATTGCAGCAGAACATGGGCTGTAATAATTTCCAAGCTATCAAAGCAGCTATCCATTTAAAATGATGATAAAGAACATGTTAATAAACAAGTTAGAATTTGTATTGTTCAAAAGGCTTTGAGGTCATTTCCCCGAACTATGGTAAAATGTAAGCTGAAATAATATTGTAACATGGCTATGCACATGAACTTACACACACCTCATTTACTATAAATACGCTATACTTAAACCTGAAAAATAAACTTCTGGTGTCTGTATGTAGTCCAACCTAAATATCCAACCTAAAAACCGCAAAGACATCAAATAGACTCCGGACATCACCTTGTATGAAGGCTCCAGTATCCTACACAGTCTTTTTTTTTTTAATTAGGTATTTTCTTCATTTACATTTCCAGTGCTATCCCAAAAGTCCCCCATACCCTCCCCCAGCTGTCCTTCCCCCCCCCCCACACACACTTCTTGGCCCTGGTGTTCCCCTGTACTGAGGCATATAAAGTTTGCAAGACCAATGGGCCTCTCTTTTCACTGATGGCCGACTAGGCCATCTTCTGATACATATGCAGCTAGAGACATGAGCTCGAGTGGGGGGGGGGGAGGTGTACTGGTTAATTCATATTGTTGTTCCACCTATAGGGTTGCAGATCCCTTTAGCTCCTTGGGTATTTTCTCTAGCTCCTCCATTGGGGGCCCTGTGATCCATCCAATAGCTGACTGTGAGCATCCACTTCTGTGTTTGTTAAGGCCCAGCATAGTCTCACAAGAGACAGCTATATCAGGGTCCTTTCAGCAAAATCTTGCTAGTGTATGCAATGATGTCAGCATTTGGAGGCTGATTATGGGATGGATCCCCGGGTTTGGCAGTCTCTAGATGGTCCATCCTTTTGTCTCAGCTCCAAACTTTGTCTCTGTAACTCCTTCCATGAGTGTTTTGTTCCCAATTCTAAGAAGGGGCAAAGTGTCCACACTTTGGTCTTCGTTCTTCTTGAGTTTCATGTCTTTTGCAAATTGTATCTTATATCTTGGGTATTCTAAGTTTCTGGGCTAATATCCACTTATCAGTGAGTACATATTATGTGAGTTCTTTTGTGATTGGGTTACCTCACTCAGGATGATGCCCTCCAGGTCCAACCATTTGCCTAGGAATTTCATAAATTCATTCTTTTTAATAGCTGAGTAGTACTCCATTGTGTAAATGTACCACATTTTCTGTATCCATTCCTCTGTTGAGGGGCATCTGGGTTCTTTCCAGCTTCTGGCTATTATAAATAAGGCTGCTATGAACATAGTGGAGCATGTATCCTTCTTACCGGTTGGAACATCTTCTGGATATATGCCCAGGAGAGGTATTATGGGATCCTCCGATAGAACTATGTCCAATTTTCTGAGGAACCGCCAGACTGATTTCCAGAGTGGTTGTACAAGCTTGCAATCCCACCAACAATGGAGGAGTGTTCCTCTTTCTCCACATCCTCGCCAGCATCTGCTGTCACCTGAATTTTTGATCTTAGCCATTCTGACTGGTGTGAGGTGGAATCTCAGGGTTGTTTTGAGTTGCATTTCCCTGATGATTAAGGATGCTGAACATTTTTTCAGGTGCTTCTCAGCCATTCGGTATTCCTACACACTCTTAAGTAGATAAAATGACCTGGGAGGAAGTAGGAAATTCAATTGTTTATGAAAATATCTTCATTTTTAAGGTATAAAGAAAATGACTGTTCATCTTGAAGCCCTGCCTTTCTATTCAGTTCATAAAAGAGAATCTCCCCCAGCACCCCCGACAGAGTCTTTAATTGGGGTTTCCAACCTCTTATCCGGTTCCGAATGAATAAAGCGAATAAGATGAGTCTGGAGTGCTGCTGCTGCTGCTGCTGCTGCTGCTGCTGCTGCTGCTGCTGCTGCTGCTGCTGCTGGCCCAGGGATTGCTCTTCACACACTGAAAGCTGGAGCTTTGCTGCCCCCTGTTGACCGCAATCACAAATAATAAATGTCCGCAAGTCACAAGAGTCATAGTTTTTAAAGTCTTTCGAACCTGGTCTACTCAACCTTAATTGTTCAAGTGGTAAAAGAACCTAGATTGTAGATCCTAGGAGAAATATGTGACTTTCTCAGAATCACTGAGAGAGAGGCAAATCCGGGGCTATAAAATACGCTGGGCCTCAGTGGTTGTTTCCCTTTATCAGTTACTCTCCCCATTGTGTAGGTGGTGGAGCACCTGAAACACACAGTGCCCTTTACACAACACCGGAAGCACCGGTGTGCCTGGATCCAACAAACCAACAAGTCATATCCTCAGCCATATTATAGAGAAACCATTTTACACCTTTCCAAAGTGCTACAAGCATGGGTTCACTCGCAATGACAGTCAGAGAAGTTAGGGTGTTTCTGAAGAATAAGGCAGGTGGGCTTCAGGTGTCTGACTGCATGGTTGTCTGGAAAAAAAAAAAAAAAAGGAGGCTTCGATCCTGATCTCTGGCTTGGATGATCCTGATCTCAGGTTTACATGTGTCAGAGGGTCCGTGCTTGGCTCTAAATGACAAAGAGCTGGAACAGGAGTCAATAAAAACGGTAAGGACCTCTCTACACTTTGGTGGGGCTGGGGGTCCTGGCTCTCTCTGAGAGTAGAGACAGCTCCTGGGAGTCTTGAGCATTACCATCCTACTGGGAGGAGAAAGCTCTGGCTTTAGGGGCTTTGTGGGAGCCTGGGCTTTGGAAAGCCAGAACTAGGACCGAAGCCTAGTGACACCTGGCTGAGCACATTTATTAGCACACAGTAAATACCACTGATGACACCTGGAATTAATTAAGAGGAGACTCTGAAAGGGGTTTGGAGTCCTTTCTGCTACTGTGATAGTGACCGAGCAAGAGAAAGGCTGTCTGGTTTCCATGACCAGAATTAGGCCACAACTCATGCCTGTTAATTCCACCAGTACAAATACAGTCCTCTCTTGGTATCTTCAGAAGACTGGGTCCAGGCCTCCCCACCACTATCCAAGCCCAGGGAAGCAAAAATCTGCCAGCACTCAGTCCCTTCCACAAAGTGACTGTTTGCATATAATCTGTGCCTGTCTTCCCGTGTGATAATCATTTTTAATTGTGATGTCATAGCTGATACCATGGGAAAGCCATGTAAAGGAATGTTCTACTGAATGGCCAGGGCCTAATGACAAGAGAAAGCCTGGACACGTTCAATACAGATACAATTGTTTTGGCAAAATGTTTCAATCCACGTTGGTAGAGACTGCTAATATAGAGTCTGCCGCTGCAGAGCACCGAGTGTACAAGATCCAAAAGTGTGCAGAACTTTAAAAAGGGAAGAGTAACCACAACAATCCAATCTTAAAAAGTCATTAAATCTTAAGAATGTTAAATCTCTGTAAGTTGAGGTATATTATGTATAAGATATGTATTATGTGTCTATAAAGGCATTGCCTACCCTTTCTGCCTCTCTGAGGTGTATGGCAGCCTTTAAGGTGTGGGATGCGTCTGAATGGAAGGAGGTGCTCACCTTTTTAACCATTCTTATTTGATTTGCAATTAGCTGTGGCCCTGCATTTTCCTTTGGTCAACTTAGCACGAACAAAAGCAACACACAGTTCTTGAGATGTGTTTTGCTGTTTTCTCAAACTGGATGGTCATGGCACACACTGGAGCGCTGGATCTGGTCCTTGGCTGACTAAATATGCACAGAGGCCCTGTGTTACCCGCCCTGGACATAAAACAAAAGAGAGAAACAAACCTTTTCTGATTTAAGCCACTGAGATTTGGTTTTTCTAAAACTCCTAATTATATGGCTTCTCCTGCATGCTCTAGTATCCACCTACATCTATGCTACAAATACAACGTATTTTAAAATCATGCGGCAGGGGTCTGGAGAGTTGGCTCAGCAGTTAAGAGAACTTGCTGCTTTTATAGAGGACCTGAGTTTGATTCCCAACTCAGGTCAGGAAGCTCACAACCACTTGTAACCCCCTCTCCAGTGGCTCTCTAACCTTCACAGGTACCCACACTCACATACAGAAGCCCACACAAACACAGATACACATACATATAATTAAAAATAGAATAAAATAGAAAGCATGGTGTGGTGATGGTGGCCCATGCCTTTAACCCCAGCAGGTGAGAAGCAAAAGTCAGGCAGATCCCTAAGTTTGAGACCAGCATGGTTTACACAGTGAATTCCATAACAGCCAAGGCTACATGGAGAAACATTCTCTCAAAACAAAAACCAAAAAAAAACAAAAACAAAAACAAAAATCAACCTATGAATCTATTAATAAAGTACCTAATTGAGATAAATGAAAAAGGAATTCTTGGAAGAGAAGTTTAGGGAAATGCATATATTTTTAAGATGGGCGTTGAGACCGAAAGTACTGCTGTACCCACAGAGACTGCTAAATCTGAATAATGATTAAGAATCAGATCTCTGAGTTCCAGGACAGCCAGGGCTATACAGAGAAACCCTGTCTTGAAAAACCAAAAATCAAAAACCAAAAAGAAAAAAAGGAAAAAAAAGGATGGTGATGTTTTCAGGTGATGGAAAAATACTAATCTCTGATCATTACAATGCAAACTAGCATCAGGGAGAACCCATCCCTTGCTTGGATTTCTAGGAGCCTGTATTTTAAATGAAGCCAAACGAGAGCCCTAGCATTCAGATTATCCTCGACACGTTGCCTATGAAATGATTTGCTTGTCATGATGGCAGAGGACCCTATGAGTCACGAGCGTAGACATATGATCTTTAAACGTCTGAATTTGGACGTAAGCAAAGAGAAACAGAGCCACAGGCAGACAAAGATAAGAGCTTCCTCGTTCCCTGTCCCTTCTTATCTCCGTCAGCGTCAGTGTTAGCTGCGAGGCTCGATGAAGAGCCCCCATCTCCAGATCTTTCCTTTGACCACTTTCATCTGCGCCTTACAGTGCTGGGGAGAACACCCTAGATGTGCTGTGGAGTGAAAGGAGCAGGTGACACAGGTGGAGGAAAGAAGCAACCAAACAATGAAGCCTTTGAAGGGAGCCAGTTTCCTAACAGCAACTAGGGCTAATTAGTACCTGTGCGGGCAGTCACCTCAACTCTCGTTTTAAAACACCCATTCCTCTTTCTTCACCTGCTAGAGAGAAATCCTGAGGACAGCGGCTTGCCGCCCTCCAACCCAGACAGGTCAAACTTCTTTGTCCTTCCTGAGCGCACTGTGAAGAAAGCCGCGACACAAAGGGAATGTTTTTGTTGGCAGTCAGTTCAGAGCATGTTGACATCTCTGTTTTTAACAACCCTCTGGTCAGCCTGGGCGTAGTCACTCTTTTGAAAGTCTTGAGTCTTGAGGAAGTAGGTCACGAGAGCCAGTGTTTGGCTCCCCTGAGCGTGACTGAACCCAGGCGTTCACTACTTGTGTGTGGCTTTAGAATGGGTGTCTTGCTGACACCGAGTGCCACCTGCTGATTCACCAACCTGCATGGCTAGTTACTCCAGCTGACCAGCAAGGCTGGACTGTTTCCTCAGAGCAGGGCATGCTGGGCAAACAAACAACTTGTTGCTGACCAAAGCATAAAAATTCATGGCAGAAGGACTAGGGTTGGCAGAAGTAACCCAAGAGGGCCTCAATCCACTGGTGTGAAGGGATTAGACATGGGACGGAGATAAGGGATGGGAGGAAGGCAGAGGCAACAGACCAAAGGCTGAGTGGGGAAGTGAGCAGGGGTTTCCCACTCTGAGGCAGGGTCCCTGAAACCCATCTTCTTTTCTTCTTCGTCACACGCAGGCCCCAGTTTTCAGGTTCCTTTGTAATCTGGGGTAGCCACGAGACTGGATCTGACTAATGGAGCAGAAGCGAAGCAATGTGTGCTACTTTCAGGCCTGACCCATAAAAAAACACCTGCTCATAACCCTGTCTCCCCTCCTACTTGCCAAGTGGTAACACTAGAATCCAAGCATCTATGCTAGGCAGCCAGGCTCTGCAAGATGCTGAGCCATCTTCCCCTTCTTGCCTCTGTGCTGCTGACTTGAAGCCGCTCGATCCCAGGACTTAAGAAGGAAACAACGAGCTGTCTGTTCCCTGGGTTGCTGATCTCTCATTACAGCAGGTCTGCCCCCGTTCATACTTTTGGTCATATCAATAACATTATCAGACTCACACACCGTAGAAGTGATTTACTGTGAAGTAAATTGCTCTAGCTCCCCTCTAACAAGGAATATAGGAGACTTGTTTTCTCCTCCAGCTGCTTCTCTCTCCCAGCGCCTGCACTGCTCTGCGCATGTGCACCAGCCACACCACCCTCTCACATTGCCTCCATTGTGTACCTTGCTCTTAGCTCCCACGGCATCTTCCCTAAATATCTACCACTGTGTCTCCCCACCCCAACCATTTCAGAGCTATAACCATTTCAGCCTTTCTCATTCTTGAGATTTCAGCTTATGAGGTTTTCATATATTTTGTGACTCCATTGTTTTTTTCTGTCCCTTCTACCCAGATGTTATATACATAGGTATGTTAAGTGACTACCTGCTTTGAAACGGACTTTTATTATTAAAGGAAAAACAAGGTGAAGTTCTGCCCTTTGACTGGTATTTGTATTTAACCTGGAATGGCTCCTCTGTCTAGTTTCCTGGGTGTGCTCACGTGTGCATATGAAGGATCATTTTCCCCCCTGAGAGATGCTTGGAAAAAAACCAAAAAGGTTGATGCAAATGAGAAGATCGAATATATATAAGAAAGGGGGACCTTTGAAGTCCTTTTAGCAAAAGACAGGTCAACCTCAGAGTGCGAGCTGAGATGTTACTCTGAAGAACAGTAGGATTCAGTGGAATGTCAAATCATGTAGGCCAGCGAGAGGAGAAGAGAAGAGAGGAGAGGAGAGGAGAGGAGAGGAGAGGAGAGGAGAGGAGAGGAGAGGAGAGGAGAGGAGAGGAGAGGAGGCCAAGAACTCACGGATTACTCAACATCTAAACGCAGGAAGGCAAAGAAAGCCTAGAGAAAGCAAAGGAGACTCTGCCCTTATTACATTTTAAAAGTATTATTGTGACATTGTGAGTTACCAGGTGGCACATGCCTTTAATCCCAACACTTGGGAGGCAGAGGCAGGCGGATTTCTGAGTTCGAGGCCAGCCTGGTCTACAAAGTGAGTTCCAGGACAGCCAGGGCTATACAGAGAAACCCTGTCTCAAAAAAAAAAAAAAAATCTCAATAATGCATTTCTCACTTATTGTGTATTGTAACAGTAAATCGATTCATTACTAGATAATCTTTTAAAAAGAAGTTGTGCCTTTTTCCTAGAGAAATCTGGAGACAGACATTCATCCTGAGGTATGCACAAGGGAGAAAGCTCTTGAGGTAGAGGACTGTGGGAAAAGTCTCCACCAAAACAGGCTGGACACACTTGATGCCATAGAAAAAGCAAGAAATCCCAGGGGGAATCTTTCCCTGTAAGGTTCAGACAACAATATACTCAAGGACCAAGCCAGAGTCTGTGGCTTGAAAAATAGAGTAAAACCTCAGACCAAACCCTTGACAGGAAGCAGAGCTATAGAGATTATTGGGTCGTGAGTCCAATAGCCTCACTTTCCAGGAGTCTTAGAAAACATTTGCAAGAAAACGGCCTAAGAACCAGGCATTTCCTACACTCTGTTCAGATGAAAAGTTTCGCCGACCGCCGTGTAATCAAAGCCAGTCAGAGGCAAACAGGTTGGTCAAGAAAGCTATCATCTGATATCAATAAGAGTAAAAGTCTAGTGCTTACAGAGAGGAGCCACCCCAAGTTAAGGTAGGGAACAAAAAAAAAACAAAAAACAAAACAAAAACTCTGAGTGCGGCCAGCAGAGGGCAGCACATTCAACTTTGAGACTCTGAAGGGCTGTGACTTAGGAGTTGGCCAAATGCCATTATGTCTTACTGGATAATACCAGTGAGGGATTGCCTGTGAAAATCGGGCTACTTTCGAAAGGTGAGAAATGATCAGAGCGCACACAGTTCCTGAGGTGTGGGCTTTCAAAGTTTGATGATTAGAACTGCAGGGTTTCCTGTCAGGCATGTGAATGTGTCCTTTCCTTTATCCTCTAGACACCAAACACCAGTGGCTCTCAACCTTCCTGTGATGCACTCCTTTAATACAGTTGTGGTCACCCCCAACCATAAAATTATTTTGTTGCTACTTCATAACTCTAATTTTGCTCCTGTTATGAATCTTAATATAAATACTTGATATGCAGGATATCTGGTATGCGACCTTTGTAAAAAGGGACGTTTGACACCCCCTCCCCCCATTGACCCAGGAGTGGAAAACTACTGCCTTAGATGTCCTCTTTAGAAAGAGTTGGTGTGTGAGGAATAACCATTTTTCTTCCCACCTGTCCCCACCCCCTAGTTGAGACATAGAGAGCAAGTGATGAAGTTTTTCTGTGTTATCTTTTTTTTTAGTATTTTTTTATTACGTATTTTCCTCAATTACATTTCCAATGCTATCCCAAAAGTCCCCCATACCCTCCCCCCCACTTCCCTACCCACCCATTCCCATTTTTTAGCCCTGGGGTTCCCCTGTACTGGGGCATATAAGGTTTGCATGTCCAATGGGCCTCTCTTTCCAGTGATGGCCGACTAGGCCATCTTTTGATACATATGCAGCTAGAGTCAAGAGCTCCGGGGTACTGGTTAGTTCATAATGTTGCACCTACAGGGTTGCAGATCTCTTTAGCTCCTTGGATACTTTCTCTAGCTCCTCCATTGGGGGCCCTGTGATCCATCCAATAGCTGACTGTGAGCATCCACTTATGTGTTTGCTAGGCCCCAGCCTAGTCTCACAAGAGACAGCTATATCAGGGTCCTTTCAGCAAACGCTTGCTAGTGTATGCAATGGTGTCATCGTTTGGAGGCTAATTATGGGATGGAACCCTGGATATGGCAGTCTCTAGATGGTCCATCCTTTTGTCTCAGCTCCAAACTTTGTCTCTGTAACTCCTTCCATGGGTGATTGATTCAAATTCTAAGAAGGGGCAGAGTGTCCCCACTTTGGTCTTCGTTCTTCTTCAGTTTCATGTGTTTTGCAAATGGTAGCTTATATGTCTCTATACTAAGTTTCTGGGCTAATATCCACTTATCAGTGAGTACATATCATTTGAGTTCTTTTATGATTGTGTTACATCAATCAGGATGATGCCCTCCAGGTCCAACCATTTGCCTGAAAAATGAATTTCATAAATTCATTTTAAGAGCTGAGTAGTACTCCATTGTGTAAATGTACCACATTTTTTTTATCCATTCCTCTGTTGAGGGGCATCTGGGTACTTTCCAGCTTCTGGCTATTATAAATAAGGCTGCTATGAACATAGTGAAGCATGTGTCCTTCTTACCGGTTGGGACATCTTCTGGATATATGCCCAGGAGAGGTATTGCGGGATCCTCCAGTAGTACTATGTCCAATTTTCTGAGGAACCACCAGACTGATTTCCAGAGTGGTTGTACAAGCTTGCAATCCCACCAACAATGGAGGAGTGTTCCTCTTTCTCCACATCCTCGCCAGCATCTGCTGTCACCTGAATTTTTGATCTTAGCCATTCTGACTGGTGTGAGGTGGAATCTCAGGGTTGTTTTGATTTGCATTTCTCTGATGATTAAAGATGTTGAACATTTTTTTCAGGTGCTTCTCAGACATTCGGTATTCCTTGGGTGAGAATTCTTTGTTTAGCTCTGAGCCGCATTTTTTAATGGGGTTATTTGATTTTCTGGAGTCCACCTTCTTGAGTTCTTTATATATATTGGATATTAGTCCCTTATCTGATTTAGGATAGGTAAAGATCCTTTCCCAATCTGTTGGTGGCCTTTTTGTCTTATTGATGGTGTCTTTTGCCTTGCAGAAGCTTTGCATTTTCATGAGGTCCCACTTGTCAATTCTCGATCTTACAGCACAAGCCATTGCTGTTCTATTCAAGAATTTTTCCCCTGTGCCCATATCTTCAAGGCTTTTCCCCACTTTCTCCTCTATAAGTTTCAGTGTCTCTGGTTTTATGTGAAGTTCCTTGACCCACTTAGATTTGACTTTAGTACAAGGAGATAGGAATGGATCAATTCGCATTCTTCTACATCATAACAACCAGTTGTGCCAGCACCATTTGGTGAAAATGCTGTCTTTCTTCCACTGGATGGTTTTAGCTCCCTTGTCAAAGATCAAGTGACCATAGGTATGTGGGTTCAGTTCTGGGTCTTCAATTCTATTCCATTGGTCTATTTGTCTGTCACTATACCAGTACCATGCAGTTTTTATCACAATTGCTCTGTAGTAAAGCTTTAGGTCAGGCATGGTAATTCCACTAGAGGTACTTTTATCCTTTAGAAGAGTTTTTGCTATCCTTGTTTTTTGTTATTCCAGATGAATTTGGAGATTGCTCTTTCTAATTCGTTGAAGAATTGAGTTGGAATTTTGATGGGGATTGCATTGAATCTGTAGATTGCTTTTGGCAAGATAGCCATTTTTACAATGTTGATCCTGCCAATCCATGAGCATGGGAGATCTTTCCATCTTCTGAGATCTTCTTTAATTTCTTTCTTCAGAGACTTGAAGTTTTTATCATACAGATCTTTCACTTCCTTAGTTAGAGTCACACCAAGGTATTTTATATTATTTGTGACTATTGAGAAGGGTGTTGTTTCCCTAATTTCTTTCTCAGCCTGTTTATTCTTTGTGTAGAGAAAGGCCATTGACTTCTTTGAGTTAATTTTATATCCAGCTACTTCACCGAAGCTGTTTATCAGGTTTAGGTGTTCTCTGGTGGAATTTTTAGGGTCACTTATATATACTATCATATCATCTGCAAAAAGTGATATTTTGACTTCATCTTTTCCAATTTGTATCCTCTTGATCTCCTTTTGTTGTCGAATTGCTCTGGCTAGGACTTCAAGTACTATGTTGAATAGGTAGGGAGAAAGTGGGCAGCCTTGTCTAGTCTCTGATTTTAGTGGGATTTCTTCCAGCTTCTCACCATTTACTTTGATGTTGGCTACTGGTTTGCTGTAGATTGCTTTTATCATGTTTAGGTATGGGCCTTGAATTCCTGATCTTTCCAAGACTTTTATCATGAATGGGTGTTGGATCTTGTCGAATGCTTTTTCCGCATCTAACGAGATGATCATGTGGTTTTTGTCTTTGAATTTGCTTATATAATGGATTATGTTGATGGATTTCCGTATATGAAACCACCCCTGCATCCCTGGAATAAAACCTACCTGGTCAGGATGGATGATTGCTTTAATGTGTTCTTGGATTTGGTTAGCGAGAATTTTATTATCTATATTCATAAGGGAAATTGGTCTGAAGTTCTCTATTTTTGTTGGATCTTTCTGTGGTTTAGGTATCAGAGTAATTGTGGCTTCATAGAATGAGTTGGGTAGAGTTCCCTCTACTTCTATTTTGTGGAATAGTTTGTGCAGAACTGGAATTAGATCTTCTTTGAAGGTCTGGTAGAACTCTGCACTAAACCCATCTGGTCCTGGGCTTTTTCTTGGCTGGGAGACTATTAATGACTGCTTCTATTTCTTTAGGGGATATGGGACTGTTTAGATCGTTAACTTGATCCTGATTTAACTTTCGTACCTGGTATCTGTCTGGAAATTTGTCCATTTTGTCTAGGTTTTCAAGTTTTCTTGAGTATAGCCTTTTGTAGAAGGATCTGATGGTGGTTTGGATTTCTTCAGGATCTGTTGTTATGTCTCCCTTTTCATTTCTGATTTTGTTAACTAGGATGTTGTCCCTGTGCCCTCTAGTGAATCTAGCTAAGGGTTTATCTTTCTTGTTGATTTTCTCAAAGACCCAACTCCTCGTTTGGTTAATTCTTTGAATAGTTCTTCTTGTTTCCACTTGGTTGATCTCACCCCTGAGTTTGATTATTTCCTGCCGTCTACTCCTCTTGGGTGAATTTTCTTCCTTTTTTTTCTAGAGCTTTTAAATGTGTTGTCAAGCTGCTAGTGTGTGCTCTCTCTAGTCTCTTTTTGGAGGCACTCAGAGCTATGAGTTTCCCTCTTAGAAATGCTTTCATTGTGTCCCATAGGTTTGGGTATGTTGTGGCTTCATTTTCATTAAACTCTAAAAAGTCTTTAATTTCTTTCTTTATTCCTTCCTTGACCAAGGTATCATTGAGAAGAGTGTTGTTCAGTTTCCTCGTGAATGTTGGCTTTCCATTATTTATGTTGTTATTGAAGATCAGCCTTAGTCCATGGTGGTCTGATAGGATGCATGGGACAATTTCAATATTTTTGTATCTGTTGAGGCCTGTTTTGTGACCAATTATATGGTCAATTTTGGAGAAGGTCCCGTGAGGTGCTGAGAAGAAGGTATATCCTTTTGTTTTAGGATAAAATGTTCTGTAGATATCTGTTAAGTCCATTTGTTTCATAACTTCTGTTAGTTTCACTGTGTTCCTGTTTAGTTTCTGTTTCCAGGATCTGTCCATTGATGAAAGTGGTGTGTTGAAGTCTCCCACTATTATTGTGTGAGGTGCAATGTGTGCTTTGAGCTTTACTAAAGTGTCTTTAATGAATGTTGCTGCCCTTGCATTTGGAGCACAGATATTCAGAATTGAGAGTTCCTCTTGGAGGATTTTACCTTTGATGAGTATGAAGTGTCCCTCCTTGTCTTTTTGATAACTTTGGGTTGGAAGTCGATTTTATTCGATATTAGAATGTTTCTTCAGACCATTTACTTGGAAAATTGTTTTCCAGCCTTTCACTCTGAGGTAGTGTCTGTCTTTTTCCCTGAGATGGGTTTCCTGTAAGCAGCAGAATGTTGGGTCCTGTTTGTGTAGCCAGTCTGTTAGTCTATGTCTTTTTATTGGGGAATTGAGTCCATTGATATTAAGAGATATTAAGGAAAAGTAATTGTTGCTTCCTTTTATTTTTGTTGTTAGAGTTGGCATTCTGTTCTTGTGGCTGTGTTCTTTTTGGTTTGTTGAGGGATTACTTTCTTGCTTTTTCTAGGGTATTGGTTTTTTTCTGTTATTATCCTTTGAAGGGCTGGATTCATGGAAAGATAATGTGTGAATTTGGTTTTGTCGTGGAATACTTTGGTTTCTCCATCTATGGTAATTGAGAGTTTGGTCGGGTATAGTAGCCTGGGCTGGCATTTATGTTCTCTTAGTGTCTGTATAACATCTGTCCAGGCTCTTCTGGCTTTCATAGTCTCTGGTGAAAAGTCTGGTGTAATTCTGATAGACCTGCCTTTATATGTTACTTGGCCTTTCTCCCTTACTGCTTTTAATATTCTATCTTTATTTAGTGCATTTGTTGTTCTGATTATTATGTGTCAGGAGGAATTTCTTTTCTGGTCCAGTCTATTTGGAGTTCTGTAGGCTTCTTGTATGATCATGGGCATCTCTTTCTTTAGGTTTGGGAAGTTTTCTTCTATTATTTTGTTGAAGATATTTGTTGGCCCTTTAAGTTGAAAATCTTCATTCTCATCAACTCCTATTATCCGTAGGTTTGGTCTTCTCATTGTGTCCTGTATTTCCTGGATGTTTTGAGTTAGGATCCTTTTGCTTTTTGTATTCTCTTTGATTGTTGTTCCGATGTTCTCTATGGAATCTTCTGCACCTGAGATTCTCTCTTCCATCTCTTGTATTCTGTTGCTGATGCTCTCATCTATGGTTCCAGATTTCTTTCCTAGGGTTTCTATCTCCAGCATTGCCTCACTTTGGGTTTTCTTTATTGTGTCTACTTCCCTTTTTAGGTCTAGTATGGTTTTGTTCATTTCCATCACCTGTTTGGATGTGTTTTCCTGTTTTTCTTTAAGGACTTGTAACTCTTTAGCAGTGTTCTCCTGTATTTCTTTAAGTGAGTTATTAAAGTCCTTCTTGATGTCCTCTACCATCATCATGAGATATGCTTTTAAATCCGAGTTTAACTTTTCGGTTGTGTTGGGGTGCTCAGGACTAGGTGGGTTGGGAATTTTGTGTTCTGATGATGGTGAGTGGTCTTGATTCTGTTAGTAGGATTCTTACGTTTGCATTTCGCCATCTGGTGTTCTCTGGAACTAGTTGTTATAGTTGTCTCTGGTTAGAGCTTGTTTCTCAGGTGATTATGTTAGCCTCTATCAGCAGACCTGGGAGACTAGCTCTATCCTTAGTTTCAGTGGTCAGAGTACTCTCTACAGGCAAGCTCTCCTCTTGCAGGGAAGGTGCCCAGATATCTGGTGTTCGAACCAGCCTCCTGGCAGAAGTTGTGTTCCACTCACCAGAGGTCTTAAGATCCCGTGGAGAGTCCTGTGAGGACCTTGGGGGTGTCCAGAAACTCAGCGCACAAGGAACCCCGGTGCTGGAGTGGACCGGAAGGGACTTGTGCCCCTGATCAGGTCGGGTTATCTGCTTCCTTAGTTAATGCAGTCTCAGGTCCCACGTGATTGGATTGGAGCAGAAGCTGTGTTCCACTCACCAGAGGTCTTATGATCCTGTGGCAGGTGTTGTGGGTAGCTGGCAGGTGTCAGCCGACTCTGCACCCTCCTGTGTTATCTTTAAATCCAGATTGTTCAGTATGAGCTATAGAGAGTCCTGGGGACAGCCAAGATTGTTGTCCCTTAAGCAAGTGAGCAATCAGAATCTACAGGAGGATCACAAAACCTAAAGGTACAAACACAACTCCATACACCTAGAAGCCTCTTCCAGAAAATGGAGAGAAGTGCCGGCTGGGTTCTGGGACCGCTCCAGGAGCGATTAAATGAGCATTTCCATTCACAATCAGTGGACTGTTCTGCCTTGCCTTTACGCTGTAGTCGGCATGACTACTGGTGCTTTGGCCTGCGTGTTTCCACACCAGGGTGTCACTCGTGCCTCACCTCTTAAATAAACCATAAGATCTGCGTATGAACACCACCAGCTGTGTGAGGCCATACTGTGCTTGATGACACAAATCAGGAACAATACAAGCCCTCATTCCTCCTGCCTCTATTTCTAAAATAAATACCCTGGCTTTGGTGCCTTGAAGATTGGAAGGGTTCAGAGCCTGCCTGCCTGCCTGCCTGCATTCCTGCCCTGAGCCTGAGGGATACCAGTGCCTCAGAGGGGCTTCGGGGTTTCCCTCTGTTGTATGAAGTTGGTCATTTTTCTCCTTTTTATATTTCTTCCTAGCCAACCCAAATTCTGCATAGGAAACTATCTCCACAAGTCCCTCAGCCCCCTGGTCTCTGGTACCCAGCTCTCTACTTTGTTTTACTTGGATTGCCTGTTGGAGCTTTTCCTTGTAAGCTGGATAGTAGTGTATGTATTTTTCTGAGCGTGGCTTGTTGCAGTCCATACAATGTCCTCTAGAGTTATGTATGTTGGAACATGACTGGATTTCCTTCTTTATAAAATTAAATAGTGTATGCCAGTGCCATGCTATTGCTGAACAGTTAAAGCTTGACTTTCTATCTTGCTTAATATCAAAATAGCAATGAGCATAAGAATGAAGGTATATCTTTGACATACTGATTTCATAGCCACTGGATATATGTGCAGGATTGGAATTACTGGATTATATATTAACTGTACTTTTAATAGATATAAGGGAAATTGGAAAGCTTAACCAAAATGGCTGTGCTAATTTGGATCCCCATCAACTGTATGTAAATCTTCTTTCCTGTCCTCCATTCCTATATATTTTTAAAGATTTATTAATTTTTAGTTTATAGGTATGAGTGATTTTTCTGTATGCCTCCAGTCCTACATGTGTGCATGTGACTGTGTGTATGCCTGGGGTTGGATTTCTTAGAACTGGAACTATTGGTGGTTGTAAGGCACGATGTGGGGGCTGGGACCTGAATCTGAGTCCTTGAAGAACATCAGGTGTTCTGCACGGCTAAGCCACTTCTCCAGGACTTTATCTCTCTCTCTTTCTAAATCAAAGCTATCACATCAGGTGGCGAGCTCACTGTGGTTTTAATTTGCAGTTCATGACTATCAATGATGTTAAGCATTTTTTCTCATCTTTGCGGGCCAGTTGCATGTCTTTTGAGAAATGTTTGTTCAGGTCTGATGCTAAATCATGTTATCTTCCAGTTTGTTCTTGTTTTCTTTTCTATTGAGTTATTTGGTACTCTCTATTTCTTGGATACTGACCGTCTTAGCGTTTCCATTGCTATGAAGAAACACCATGACCAAGGCAACTTTTATAAAGGAAAACATTTAGTTGGGGCTGGCTTACAGTTTCAGAGGCTGAGTTCATTATCACCATGGCAGGAAGCAGGAGAAGACTGGAGAAGCCAAGAGTTAGTTCTACATCTTCATCAGAAGGCAGCCAGAAGACTGGCATCCTTGGGCAGCTAGGAGGAACCTCTCTTCTGCAAGGAGTGGAGCCTGAGCACTAGGAACCCTTAAAGCCAACCTACACCATGACACACTTCCTCCAACAAAACCACACATCCTAATAGAAGTACTTCCCATGGGTCAAGCATATTCAAACCACCACACTGACTCTCTATCTAAGATGTGATTGTAATGGAGCTTTTCACCTGTAACTTATCTCTCATTATGTTGTTTCCTTTGTTGTACAAAAAATTTCCAGTTTGAACCAATCCTGTTTGTCTGTGTTTTCTTTGCTGGTTATTCTTTTGAATTATACCCCTGGAAATCCACCCAATATAGCTCTCATCCTATGATTTTTCTAATGATTTTTATAGCTAAACCTTGAATTTAAGATTTTTAATCAGTTCTGAAGTGATTTTGTGGTTGTTGTTGTTATTATTGTTTGTTTGAGGAGTGAGATAAAGTTCCCATTTCCTCTTTCCTGCTTGTGGATAACAGCCTTCCCCCCTTAATGTTACTTATTTAAAAGACCACCCTTTCTTAGTGGTATGTCAAAAATTTATTAGCCAGTAGGTACGTGCCTTTACTTCGGGGCTCTGTATCCATTCTGTTGACTGTATTTTTTATTTTTTTATTTTTTTGCCAGGAATGTGATGTTCTGCTTACCACAGCTTTGTAGTATCTTTGGAAATCAGGCAGTAGAATGCCTCCAGCTCTGTTCTTTAATTTTGTGGTTTGCTATTTTACAGAACTCACTTATCATTTCCAGTAGTTTCTGTGGTCACTGTCAGACTTTAGGATTTTCATGCAATCCGCAGCCAGCAGAGGCAACTTCACTTCTTCCTTGCCTGTTTAGAAGTTGACATTCCTTTATATTTAGCATGCATCCCTCCCTCAATATTATGACAAGATTCTGAATGTAAGACACCAAAGAATGATTCAAATTTTAGTTCTTTAGCTAATAAGGCTAAAAGGTGAAATAATGGCCCAAGAGTAACAAGTCAGTAAATTTCACTGAAAGGGCTTTCCTCTGGAAATGCTGGGTCAAAGGTGTGCATCCCTTTGGTTAGATGCACAGCTAGAAGAATGTTTTCCTCTTGCTTCAGCCTCCTGAGCAGTGACATCCCAGCTGTGCACCACCACAGCTGGTGGATCATCCAGTTAAAAAGCAGACTATTTGTTTTCATAATATAGAGTTGTTTGAACTCCTTACGCACTTTGAATACGAACACTTTATTAATTGTGTGGCTTGCAAATGTCTCCTCCCCCTCTGTAGGTTTCCTCTTCACTCACTTGATTCTTGCATTGTGTTAATGTGTTCTCCTTCGAGGTGACTCTACTTGCCTACTTCTGCCTGTGCTGCCTGTGCTATGGGAATCACATCAAAAAAGCCATTGCCTATGGTAATGATGAAGGGGTGTGGGGGGAAGCAGCTTTTCCTTTGTCTTTTCTTGTCATCGTTTGACAGTTTCAGATTTTATGTTTAAGCCTTAGTGAATCTTAGCTAATGTCTTAGTTAATATGGTATAACATAGCATTTAATTTCATTTTTCTTTCATGGTTATTCACGTGGGTTTCTCTCTCTCTCTCTCTCTCTCTCTCTCTCTCTCTGTGTGTGTGTGTGTGTGTGTGTGTGTAGGGGGATGGATCTTGCTATGGAATCCAGGATTGTCTCACACCATCTAAGTGTTCCCTCTGCCTCAGCACCTCAGTGCCTCAGTGGTGTGCACCACCACACCCATTCTCCTGCAGCAGCTTACTCAGACTTTATCCAGTGGTACTCAGAACCTACGCATGCTTTGGAGTGTCTCTCCTTCTTCACTACACTCTGGACTACCTGACTTGCCCCTGGGTTATTTGGTGACCTGTGAGCTATCCTTTGATGGATACTTCTGGAGGGAAAAAAATCTGTATCATTAATTTCTTGAATGGTATAGGTCAATTCAGTTTTTCTTTTGATTCCAGTTTTCAAAATGTATTGTTTTACTACAAATTTTCCCATGTCCTATACTTTTCAAATCTATTTGCATAAGTTACTTATAGTAGTCTCATATTACTCTGTATATCCATAAGTTTCATTAGCTATGAATATTTACCTTATATAGTGAAAACTTCACTTAAGAATTTTAAGAATTAATAGTAAAGTTAAATAGTAAAAGTTTGTTTAATTTTTTTCTAAATTTCTTAAAATAATTTTTATTTAAACATTTTTATGCAATAGAGTTGGGCCATATCCTTTCCCTATGCCCATTTCTTCACAGATCCCACTCGCCTCCCAGCCCACCAACTTTCTGTATTTTCTTTCTCGTTTTCTGTCTCTCTCAAAACAAAACAAAAAATGAAAACCAACACAAATTAAAACAAGCAAAAAGATTAAAAAAATAAAAACCTAAAACAAAACAGAAAGCACACAAAGCCTTGGAGTCCAGTTTGTGTTGGTCAATTACTCCCGGGCATGAGACCTGCCCTAGAGTGTGCTTGATAGGGACATTCCAGTGACACTCCATTGGAGAAAACTAGTTTTCCATTTGTTGTTGTTGTTTGTTTGTTTGTTTGTTTTAGCAGGTATCAATTGCAAATACCTTCTTGGACGAGGGTAGAACGTTGTGTCCACAGTTCCTTTTCTGTGCTGGAATTTTGTCTGTTTTGAACCCATGCAGATCTTGTGCACACTCACCCAGTCTCAGTGTATGTGTTCATATGTATATCAGTTCTGCTGTGTCTAGGTGATGTCACATCTTTAGAGTCATCCACTACCTCTGGCTCTTATCGATTTCCCACCTCCTCTTCCATGAAGATCCCTGAGATTTAGGGGGAGAGGTTTGATAAATGCATCCATATAGGGCTGAGCTCTCCAACGTCTCTCACTCTCTGCACATTGTCCAGTTGTGGGTGTCTGTGGTAATTACCATCTCCTATAGGATGCTACTCTGATGAGGGTTGATCGGTGTTCTTATGTATGGGTATATCAATATGTCATCAGGAGTCATTTTATTGCTTTCATTTAGAAATAATAATAGAAGTAGGTTTTGCTCGGTTTCTTGGCCACTTTAACAGAATCAAGTATGGCTTCCACCTGATCCAATCAGAAAGTGGTTGGTTACTCCCATAACATCTGTGCCACCATTGTACCAGTATTTCTCGCAGGCAGATCAGTGTTGCAGGTTGCAGGTTTTGTAGTTGGGTAACATTGATGATTAACTTTCTCCTCCAGGAGTGTGCCCAGGACCTTCCTGCATCACAAGCACACACATTAGTCAGTAAAGGTGAGGATGCTTCTGGCTGGGCCTCAGTTTGATTTCTCCATGGTTGATGACATATTTGTTTTTCTCAACAATAGCACTTTACCACCATATTATGTAAAATAGTAATAGCATTGGATGTGTGTGGAAGGTGTCTCTGGGACTTCTTTGGTCAATGGCTCAACTGGATATTTTACCTGGCCACACAAAATGTCTAGTTGGAGAACCATCTTTCCCATTATATGACAACTCCATTTAAAGTTCTTTCACAATCTATGAACCTCAGAGTTTAATTCATCTTGCCAGAGTTTTATCAAGTTTCCCTAAGACATGATTCTGATTCTGATTCATTATTATTTTGTGTTGATTTTTTGCTTTTGTTGTTGATTTATTGTTCGTTTCAAGTTTCCCCACATGAGTCCATTGCTCATTAATATCCAGCCTCCTTTTATAATATAAGCATGTTAGGTTTATTTGTAAGCCCATATTGTATTGGGTTTTTACTTAATCACATATCACATGTTTGGGGTTTTATTTTTTTCTTTGGCTTTAATATTTTATAATATTCATTGTTCTTTTAAAATTTGCAAGTGCTTACATGTTGATTCCTAATTTCTAAAAATGTTGGGCTCTTATAATTAAGAACTCTGTCCATTGGAGCCAGCAGGATGCCTCTATAGGTCATGCCAATATTTGATGACCTGAGTCCAAACCTTGGACTATAGAAAGAAAAAAAAAAAAAAACGATTCTAATGCCACGGACTGGACTCAGTCTGTCCTTCAACCCAAGGGAGAATCAGGGTTCCAGTACTCAGGTGGGCAAGGAGTTGGCAGGGTGACAACCGAGAGAGTCCTATATCTGAATGTAATTTCTCAAAACGAGCATCAGACTTATAATACAGAAGAAAAACAAGGAAGTTAGGTGATACATCAGCCAAGGTACATCGAGATGCATAATGGCTCTTTATTTATTTATTTATTTATTTTAAATTCTTTTTTTTTTTAAAGATTTATTTACTATATGTAAGTACACTGTAGCTGTCTTCAGACACTCCAGAAAAGGGCGCCAGATCTTGTTGCGGATGGTTGTGAGCCACCATGTGGTTGCTGGGATTTGAACTCTGGACCTTCGGAAGAGCAGTCGGGTGCTCTTACCCACTGAACCATCTCACCAGCCCATAATGGCTCTTTATACAAAATGGAGAAAATGCATACAATAAAAGGTAACAGGAACTAGGCATTGTTTACAACTGAGATAAGATCAGCCCTATCTAAAGTCAGCTATTCACAGGAGACAGTTGGAAGGCCTAATACACCCATGTGCAATACTAGTCTATTGTTAAACCCACCACCACGGGTCCCTTAGTAAATATCTAATTATGCTATTCCTCTCGGCCTAGTGAAAAACATGCACCAGAGAAGTTCCTTTCTACGAACCCTTTCATGAATAACACAATACTCCAGTTCCTCCTTTAAACCACAACCCACATTCTTTCTACTATTATGTAATGTAGGCTGCCATTCATATCTGTAATGAGAATTGTAAGTTTACTATTTTGAAGTAGCCTTGAGTTTTCTAGCTCCTATCCAGCAAACTGCAATGCCTGATTTCTAACTATCAACACTGGAGGCATTTTGTCTGAATGAGTAACATTCTTATGAAATTCCAAGCCCAGGGTCGGCTCAAGGCATGACTAGGACAAAGGTGAAGGCCAAGAAGCAATGTTTAATCTAACGTAGCTATTTGTCAAATCATTCCTTGGGAGCACCTATAATAAAACAATACTGAAGGAAAGCACTTTTAACCCTTCAGCAACTATCGCAAGGACATATATAGAGCATTCGTGCTATGGGATGGCAAGGCTCCAGGAGACCAGTTTCTGTGAAACTTTTTGCCTCAGGACTGTAGCCAAGGTTTTGGACTTAGCATGCAGACTTCACTGGAGTGGGTGTGGCATTCTAGCATGTTGTCCTATGACATCTGCAGGTGCACACATGCGCGCGCACACACACACACACACACACATACTTCCAAGCATGCACACACCAAATAATAGAAAACTGTTTAATTACATACTGGAACCAAATAAACATTATGTTACTTTAAGTTTTTGAAGCATTTTTGAGATTTTTAGCTTCAAAACAACATCATTCACTCTTAAACATTGTCTCTTTGATAAGTGTTTATGTTAGGGGTGTTTGTATAATATTCTATTTGCTTTTCAAAACAATTGGTAGCTGTTAGGTGTAAATAGGACATCAATCATTTTTTCTAAACTTTTCATATTTCTTTTTTCATAATTTGATATACCATGTATGAGTGCTTTGTCTATATATGTGTGAGTGCGTGTATTAACCACATGCATGTCTGAAGGGGCAGATCCCTTGGAATTGTGGTTACAGACCAGTGCTCTTAACTACTGAGCCCCTTAATCTAGGGTGTATGCATATATTCTTTCTTCTTGTTTTCTTTCTTCTCTTCTTCCTTCCTTTCTTTTTGTAACTGACTGACTTCTCTGTTTGCTCTTTAACAATGAGAAATTTGCCAGGTGTGATAGCACATGTCTTTAATCCCAGTACTCAAGAGGCCAAGTGAATCTGTGAGTTCAAAGCCAGCCAGGTCTACAGAGGAAATTCCAAGTCTGCCTGGGCTATCCAGTGAAGTGGAAACCTAAGGGTTCTTTGGAAAGTTGGTTGGATGGTGTTTTGCTGGGGCAAACACGTGAAGTGATGTTTAGCTGAAGCAGACACAGGTGAAAGGAAGTTCTGCTAAAGCAATGATGAGGGATTCTTTGCTAACAATACGCTTGTATTGGTCTGCCTTCCATTGAGCTGCATTTGTCAGGACTCCATAGAAAGAACCACACCAAAAAATCTTCTGGCGGTATGCTGCTGCAGTTTCTTTCCACTTCCTCGGACTTGGGCTGATTGGCAAAGTGATGTCAGCTGAGACAGACTCACTTGCTGAGGGAAGACACCTGCTGAGGTAAGGCCTGTGGAGGACACCTGATGTTTGGAGGTATAAATAGGACTTGATGGTGCCAGACACAGAGCTTGGCTTGCTGGCACAGCTAGCTGTACTATGCTTGTGGGTCTCATCTTTGCTGATCGTTGATTCCCTGAGAGGACAGCTGAGAACTTCTCCTGGCGTCCCTCCTGTTGACTCGAGCCAAGGCTGGGGCTTCCGACTCTACTGAACTGGACCGCTGGTGTATCTGTGAAGTGTTTGCGAGTGGATCGAGCTGCTGCTGCTGACCTGTGAGCTGAACTGCCAATTTCCAGACAATACAGACAGGAGTTGCTCCAAAGAACCTTTCTAAACAGGTTCACTTCTCACCCCTTCCCCCAACCCCTACCCCATATCCTTTCTTTCCCATTATCTCTAGTGGGTGGTGGGCTAAACGAGAGGTTAAAGCATTTAAGAACCATTAAAAGTAGGCTTTTGAAAAAAGTAAAGGTACAACCCAGAGAAACTCTGCCTCGAAAAACCAAACCAAACCAAACCACTGAGAAATTTAAACTTTGACTATGATGGTATATTTGGTTCTCATGATTGTACCACTTAATGTTACTTTCCATTTATCTTATGTGGTTGTAGCAATTTGAGTTCCCATCAGCTCCATGTAAGATTTGCATCTTCAAAATTTGGTACATGTTTCCTATGTCCTTTGTAAGACCCGAAATTTACCTGTAAGCCCCACCAGCTCAAGGACCAGGTAACTTCCTGGAAAGCTAGGAGTTGTAGTTGTAAGAAAATAACAAAGCCACAGATGAAAATACGGCAGCCAAATGGCTATGTTCATTGAACAAACAAACAACAAAACAAAAAACAAAACCCTCAACATGTGTCTCTGAGCCACTCAGCTGAGAATTCCAGGGAGCAGACCTGTCCAGAGTCCATTTACCTGGCCAGTATTTAACTTAATGAAACTTGCTTCAAAAATCTGGCTCACAATGGCAGAATTGGGTCTTCTCTATGAATCTGAGGATTAACGCCCAAATAGGTAGAACATAAACTTCATTGTGACAGTGATCTCTGATTTCCCAGTTCTCTCCTACCCCTACCTCCCCAAACTCCTGCCTGCCCCCAAAGTCCCCAGGTAGCCCTGGCTGGCACAGAACTCAATGCTTAGACCAGACTGGTTTGCCTCTGCTCCCTAAGTGCTTGAATTAAAGGCTTGCACCACCGTGCCTAAATCTCCAAGCTCTTAATATAGTTGTTCATCTCTGAGTGTTTGCTAACTGTTTCCATTTACACAATTGCATGTTTGTAACTTATCTGTTTTCCTGTTGGGTTTCTGATCCATACTTCAGCTGAAGAGGAATTCTTCTGTGTAACAAATATTTTTCTCAGCACCTGCCCTGCCATTTCACATCTCCTTAAAGGCCATGTGTTCCCTTAAACTGCAGAGATATTTAATAGTTGTCTTTACTCTCATACTTCATGGCTCCTTTTCTTTCTACCCCTTGCTTCCTTGTCTGTGTTGTATAGAGTTTGCTCCCAGTTTATAAACTCTTTTTAACTTCTAGGTACATATTAAACCCATCCGTAACTTTTTACTTTAACAATTTGTTTTTGATTTCTTTTTTGTTTTTGTTTTTGTTTTTATTTTTCGAGACAGGGTTTCTCTGTATAGCCCTGGCTGTCCTGGAACTCACTTTGTAGACCAGGCTGGCCTCGAACTCAGAAATCCGCCTGCCTCTGCCTCCCGAGTGCTGGGATTAAAGGCGTTCGTGATTTCTAAAACTTTGATTTTTGTTTCCCAATCCAGCTGGTCATTTTTTTACTTCCTTGCAGCGTACTGGTTTTGTTTTTTTGTTTGTTCGTTAGTCTTTTTCTCCCTTGAAACATTTATTATCTTGCTATTCATGTTCTATGTTTTATTTTTCTAATATGTAAGTTCCTCAGACACCCTAAATATGCTTTTTGTCATTTCTTATTTCTTATATTTATAGTAAAGGGTGTCAAGGAAGACAAATTGGAACTATGCTAGATGTTTCAAACAGAACTGAATAGAATTACATTCGTTACTGCTGCTGCCTGCATTCTCAGACTCTGCAAGAGCCTGGCAATCTTCCATCCCTTCCATCCCTTTGAAATTGCTCAGTCAGCTGCAGATGCTTCTAGGACATCACCCCTGTCCCCCACTCCCCACCTGATTGACCCACCTGGACTGTTGTGAACCAGAGTACAGTGATTTGCAGGTTTCTGTCCTCAGCAGACCTCAGCTGCAAGAAAAAAGTGTCTCCCTTTCCTCCCCTCCAATCTACTTTCTTCTTTTGATAGAATCTGACAAGAAACAAGCTAACAGGGGAACTTAGGAAAGGTAACTCCCAGGCTTGAAGCTCCTTGCAATAGAGGCTAGAAGAGTGAAAACATTGCTGAATGATTACAAGCCTACAGGCAGTAGAGATCCCTTGCTTGTCTGTTGGTTGAGTTACATTATGGTTGACTTAATCTCAGAAGGCCTCTAAGTTAGGTTTTTCTACAAACATGTGTGGAGGCTTTCCTTCAATGATGGCCCTTTGTCACAGAGTTCGAATAGACAACTCTGATGCAGTCGGTTGCAGGACAATCTCTCTTGAGTGAATACGGGGAACCGTTTGGTAAAGTACACCTACCTTTGACTTTCTGCATGGTTTCTTATGCAGTATGCATGTGTGCTTCTGTTGGCCTTTCCTGGCATTAGGGAACTAGTGATGGTTTCTTACAGCTTTCTTATTTTCTTTCTTCTGCTGTTCCTTCCTATTCTCCTGAATTTCTAATTTTGTAGTCAGTAATTTTGAAATGATACTTTTCTCTTATTTGTTGTAAGTTCTCAGATCTTAATTTTATTTTATTTATTTTTTAAAAGAGATTTATTTATTATTATATGTAAGTACACTGTAGCTGTCTTCAGACACACCAGAAGAGGGAGTCAGATCTCATTACGGATGGTTGTGAGCCACCATGTGGTTGCTGGGATTTGAACTCAGGACCTTTGGAAGAGCAGTCAGTGCTCTTAACCGCTGAGCCAGCTCTCCGGCTCCCAGATCTTAATTTTAAATAGCAGATGAATAGATATCATTGTTCTCTATAGATAAACTGGAATGGCTCTCTCTCCCTCAGTCCTGCAGATTTAGGCCACATTAGACCAGATTAAAGGTAGATAAAGGCAGGTTTATTAGGAGGCAGCTCCAGGTGGATTTGATGATCTCAGGAGGAGTCAGTGGAGTTGCATATATGGGCTAAAGTAAGACGTTTTATAGAGCTTAGGTGAGGAGTGATGATGTGTCTGCTAGAAGCTGGTATTATCCCCATATATGGTCAAAACCTGTGCCCCTGTGCAGGGAGAGTGTGTGTGTGTGGGTTCTCAGAGGGGCAGAGTTGGGCAGGTAATACTCCCATCGTGTGCAGAGGGGAGCAGAGGTTCCAGCCTAACAAAACCAAGTTCATTTAACGTGTGGAACCATGTTCCTTCCTAACAACACTAAGGAACAGACTCTTCTAATGTGCAAACACTTTTGGGGCATCATTAGAAATACCGTAAAGCTCCAGGATCTGTCAGGATCTGCTTCCTCTGCCCATATTTGCTATATCTGGATTGCATTCAACCTTGTGCCAGAGATAGAACGAGGTGAGAACCTAGAGATCCACACAGTGTTCATATCCCGCAAAGACAACTGAGGCTGGGTCACAAGTTCCTAGTTTGTTGAATGGTCAGACTAGGGACTACAAGCCTCCACTTGGCATCTTAAGTATCTATGAAAGGTCTAAAATCAGAGAAAACTATGAACTCTCCACTGGATAGATGATCACCTCCCTCACTCCATGATGTATGGGCAGCGTTCCAGGGAAATTCACTTATTCTGAGTCAGTGATGAGGTTCCTACATTCTGCAAGTTCCCATAGAGCTCTCACTTAGAATATGGCTTTTTTTTTTAAGAATTATTTATTCTATGTATATGAGTACACTGTGGCTGTCTTCAGACACACCAGAAGAGAGCATGGGATCCCATTACAGGTGGTTGTGACCCACCATGTGGTTGCTGGGAACTGAACTCATCGTCTCTGGAAGAACAGCCAATGCTTAACCACTATCCATCTATCCAGCCCTAGAATAGCGTCCTTAATTTTATAAAACCACTGGACCCCAAAGTTATTTTAGACTTTTTAAATGAAAATACAGACCCAAAGGGAGTGAGGGAGCCCATTGGTGGTAAAAAGAGGATTTTTCTCTTTCTTGAACCATTTCCCAATAACTTGCAGAATAAGATATGTACGACTCTGCCAAGCCTTAGGTACCAGGGTCCCTCTGAGTGAAACATGTGGAGCCTGGAATCGAAGCAAAAGCAGGACGAATTTATTGTTCTAATGCCCTGGTGTAGTCCCACACCTGAAGAAGAGGCGGTGATCCCGGTCAGCCTGTTCAGTGAGTTTTACAGTTTCCAGGGGCAGAATAGAGCATCAGCAACTAGGCACTATATGATGGGCAGAACAGTGTGACTTTTAAACTGATTGCTCCTTAGGGAATGAGGTAGCAAATGCTTCCCTTATCTGCAGGTGGCCAACTGTGGTCTTTCTGAGCAATGTAAGGAGCCCCTCCCTAAGTGCTTCCTGACCTCTTTTCCAGGAGGGGAGGGGTGGAATTTCCCCAAGGTCCTGAGCTGATGTCTTCAGATATACAAAGAACACATGTGAATTTGTTGCAAGGCTTGTTGGAGTGTTGTAAGTGGTGGGATGGATTTTAGTACCCTCCCCACCCTCAATCATCCCTCATGGGGTAAAACGTGTTAAAGTATGGGCTTTTCTGTGTCTGACCTTGCTTTGAAAGACACAGATACCTTTAGACCTTCAGGCACTAAGCTGGACAGATTCTGAGCTATTCTACCTTGACTAAGTCAGGTTACAACTCTGGCCTATTCCCCAGCCATGTGGCCCATTACCTGCCATCGTGTTTGGCATCTCTTTCATTGTTTCAATGGCATCTCCCTGGGTCCCACCTGAGACACCCCCCCCCCTCTTGGAAGTCCCACCTTTTCCTCTCCTGCCCAGCTATCTGCGTCCAATCAGAAGATGGTGGAGGACAATGTTTTACCAAACACTGAGTCAGGAGAGGCTTCACAATAATGACAGGTACAAAAGTCCCCGGCCGTAACAAAATCTCTGGGTATAGAAATCAGCATTTGAATGCACAATGCAAAAAAAATATCGCTCAACAATGTGTGGGTGGGAGGAATACTTTAATAAGCAACTTGAGGTGGTGCTGAGCAGCAAATCACTAGCCTGCCTCTTAGGTACAAAGTTCAATCAGTGCTATAAAAAAGATGCTGCTGAAGGCTGTCTTGGAGGTGCTTCCCATGCCCCTACCCACCCGCTCAGTAACAGAGACACTCTGGTCTTTATTCTGGAGATAACACTTCCATTTCTAAAAACAGTTCAAATGCTTCATTGATAACAGGGTGGTGGACTTTAGGACCAACTGAAGTAAGGGAACCTTGGTTCTGTCTTAGTGTTGGGTGACTTAGGCACTTTAAGGTAGCTGAGATTTTCTGTATCTGTTAAATAGAGTTTGTTACAGGATTAAAGGGACAGCACAGATCTAGAACCTGGAAAACATGAAGGGTATAGAATCAGGGAGTACAGGTTTTCAGCTGTCGAGGTCCAAGGAGCTGGACACATGGTTGACCCTAAGGAGAGAAAGTGAATGGAATCAGAGGCTCCATTCCTCCCTGAGTATTGTCATGGCTTGTCAGCTCCACACACCCACGGGGGTGGGGGTGGGGGGAGGAATAATGGAAGAGTTGCCTCTAGCAGATCTGCCTTGGGCATGTCTGCGGGGGCATTTTCTTGATTGCTATTTGATATAGGAAGGGCCTAGCCCTCTAGGAAGTACCATCCATGAGCAGGTAGACTTGGGCTGTAGAACAAATGAGTTATGTTGACCTGTAAGCAAAAACAAATCCTTTCCTCCCTGTGTTTGTTTTCTTAGTCAAAGTTTTTTTTTTTTAATCACAGCAATAGGGACAATGATAATGATAATAATAATAATAATAAGCTGCTGCTACACTTGTCAGTCTTTCTAGCATAAGTCGTCAAACTCAAGTTTCTCTTGCTAAAAAGGATGCCCTTGTAAACTACAAACAAACTACATCTCTATGTGCCTTCTGAGGGGGGAAGACGTCGGACAGGTAGAAATGAAATGTTAGCCTTCAGAGACTGAATCCTGGCTATCTTTTCCTCTCCACCCCTGAGAAATTTGTGAAACTGAGCAAAACAAAGTTCCAGTTTATCTCAACTGTAAAACTGGGACAATAACAGTTTTCAAATCAACATTTAAGGAGGCATCAAAGCTTATCTGGGGATTTTGAGTCAAGTGTCCTTGGGATTATCTTTATGACGCACTCAGAGATGGCAGGAGCTAGACCTCCTGGCAGCCCCTGGCGACTGGGTTCAGTAGTGCTAGCCTGAAACATGAGCCTTGATAGTTAGAAACCAACAGCGAGAATTCTACAACACAGACTTTTACTGATGGCCCTATCTTTCCCACGGCAAGTAGGAAGGCAAGGACACATTATATACGTTGAGAATTGGGGCTACAATGCCTCTTCTGGGTGGTCCACAAAGGAGGCCCATGGATAGAGAAGTGTAGTCAGTCAATCTCCATGGGTTTGAGATCAGGCAGGTATCTTGTCTCTTTCCAACCCAGGAACAGTGTTGCTCAAAATACAAAACCCGAAGCAGAAGGGAGGAGCCATAGGGTAAGACAAGGACCCTAGGTTACCAGAAGTTCTCTCACCTCGCTCCCCATCAGTCAGTAAATCTCCAACAAGGGATCATCCATTCTCTTGGCAACACCTCCAAAGATTCTCCTCAGCCTGGAGGCCGAGCAGTCCGTGTCCATCAAGGGTTAAGAGAGGAAGGTGTACTTCCTTCACGATCACCTTGAAGCATTTCTTCTTCCATATACAGAGCGGCTAGCTGGCAGGCGGGCGGACCGGCGGGCGGGTTGGGGAAAGCCGGCCTAGGTCAGGGAAGAGGCAAAGTTTTCCTTCCTGGGCGCGAAGGAGGGAAGGCGGGGTAGCGCGGGGCTGCGGGAGGCCGGTCGCCGAGTGGCGTGGCGCGGCGTCGCCAGCGTCCTCCTCCGTGCGCCCGGGCGCGGCTGGCGCTCCTGCAGAGGGAGCTGTGCGCCCGTTCTGGCGCCCGCACGGCGACTCCGCTTCCTCTTGTCGCCGCTTGGGCCCGCCCGCCGGGGAGGGGCTCCCGGCCTTGCAGACAGCGTCTTCCTGCTTGGCGCACTGCCCCACCGTGAGTCCGCCCGTGCACGCCGGCCCGCCAGCTGTCCGCTCGCCCGCTCGCACGCCGCCCTCCGCCGCAGTCCGCGCCCAGCCTCGCCCGCACTTCCCCCCTTCAGCCCGCGCCCGGCTCCGGCCATGCTGTCCTTCCAGTACCCCGACGTGTACCGCGACGAGACCTCCGTGAGTACCCCACTCTCACCGTGCTCCCCGACCCGCGCCTCCCGCAGCTCGGTTCCCGCAGCCCCCGCTCGCCCCGCGCCGCTCCCCGGCCTTTGTTTGCGGAGCCGCCCGGGTCGCGGGGCTCCTCCCAGCTTGAAGCCAGCGGGCGGCCTCGGCCCACGTGTCCACGCCCGTGGTCAACGCCGCTCGGCCCCAAGGACAGACCCCCCGGGCAGGCATGGGTGTCTGGGGCCAGTGGGCAGCCAGAACGTACCCCTGTGCTTCTAAGAGGAGAAGCAGTCTGGCTTAAATATGGTGGTAGCACCAAGTGTATGCTGGTGTGTGTGCGTGGGAAAAATGATGTAAGATTTGAAAACAAAAGCAAACTTTGAGAACTTGGAATTTGCAAGTCCTTAGAGTTGAGGCTCATTCATTGCGCTTTAAGGCTGTGCTGTCCTGAATCGGGTGCCTGGCGTTGGCTGCTGGGATGCAAGTAAGGAGGCAGTGTTGGGGAAGGAGCAGTGGGCCCACAGTGTGCTGAGCCAGTCAGGTTCGCTTAAGAAAGGAAGTTAAGACGTTAAGAAGGGGGAGGCCTTTTGCAAGGAAAGTTTTCCCCGCTGGGAGTTAACTGTTTACCTAAGCTGCAGGTGAACTGCAGGTAACTTGAGACCCAGGTAGTGAAATTCAGAAGTAAGTGTGTGTGTGTGTGTGTGTGTGTGTGTGTGTGTAAAAAGTAGTTTGGGACTTAAGTGGATTGAATCCAAACATTAGGACCCCGATTCCTGTAGTCACAACCTGGTTTCTCGGGTTACTTAAAATAGAATCAAAGTAAAAATATTTTTGTATAATACCATTATTTTTTTCCTGTTTACTTTGATCTGGTTCATGACAGAAAATGTACTCTGAACTCAGCACATCACACATGGAGGTAAAGTCTCAAGTGTTAAAGACCATCTCCTTTTCAAGTGAACGTCCAAGCATCTGTGCTGCATTAATGGGTGACCACCCGGGAACCATGTTCTCAGTCTGTTTAACTGCTAGCTCATTGAATTCATCTTCAAGGGTTAACTCCCAGACAACCTGAATGCTGTTGTTGGTGGCCCTCACTACCTGGGTGACATTGGGCAAGTCTTACCTGTTGTGAGTTCATGTGTGAGGCCCCCTTTTATACATGGACTATTAGGGCTGACAGGCCTTGACTTGTCATCTAGATGGCTGAGCTCTGCAGTGGGCCAGGTACAAAGATGTGAAACTGTTCCGACTCTGAGTCTTAAGTGTCTCTTCGGTTTTCAGGTTAGCATATGTATATGTATATATGTTACCAATAATATGTATTATACCTGTGTGTGTGTGTGTGTATAACTACCATTTTTTTGGTTTTGATAAATATAGTCTTAGGATTTTCTTTTCTTTTTTGGACCCAGGAGTTGAGTGAAGGTAGTGTTGGCTCTTGCTGAATTTTTCCTTACTCCAATCTGCACCAGTCTTGTAGTTTATGAGTATTTAACAGCTCCTGAAAGGGTTAAATAGGGATTTTATGAAGTTTTCTAAAAGTTCACACACATCTGTGAAAGGAGTGTTTAGAATTTAGTATGCCCTGTTCCTTTTCACTGAAGGTCTCCTGATACCCCTAAGCCTGTGGTCTTGGTGAAGGAGGACCAGCCAGGTCTAGCCTCTGGCTTTACTGAGTACTGATGTTGACTTGATAACCAACCTTGGTGGCATTTTCCTACGGCAGGGGTTCTTCTACCAGATTGTAGGCTTGACTTCATATTGGCTTGATTGTAGCTTTTGGATGGTTGGCCCCCTGTAGTATATGCTGGAGATTTCTGTAGTTCTGTCTCTCGGCGACCATCTTTCAGCCATGTTTATATGCGTCCCCTGAATATGGTGTTTAAGCATGAAGCTCATGTGTCTTCATGAGCAGAAAATGTCATGTACTGCCATCGCCTATTCCATGTCATAGTTATGTATCTAACGGGTCAGGGAATTTAGGCCTCCTGCAGGGCACTCAAGCCCTCATAAAGGGGTGCTGAGTGAGAGGAGAACACAGAAAAGGATGGGCTAATTTCTGTCAGGAAGAGGAAGTAATTTTCTAATTGAGCTTGGAGTTGTCTGGCTAAGGGAGAATGGACGTTCCCGACTCTTGAGGTGAAAATAAAGCCATGGTTGTGCAAGTCAGAATAGCTATAAAATTGAATTGGCTTGTGGGATGCAGGAAAACCCTCATGACCATGCCATCCACAGAAGGTCAAGCTGGAAGACAGCTGGGAAGAGACAGAGCTCCTGGCTTGTGGGGTCCTGGCTGCTGCGGTGTGCACCAGTCTGAGCTCCATCGAGAGGCGCAGGAACAGCAAGAAGCAGAGACATGTCTTATCAGGCCTCTCACAGCCTCTGGGGAGGGCAAGGGTGGTTTCCCAAGACTTAAATCATGACAAATTATATGTAACTATTCAAGGCGTGTAGCTATGAGAGTCTACTAAAGTAGTGTCTAATAAGGGGGGGGGGGCTAGGAAGAGGACCTTGTGGGCTGTGACTCTGGATTGACAGTGGGAGCATCCTAGGGAATCCGAATTTTGTCTTGGTTAGTGTCTTCGAGATTACTAAGATTACTGCCAGATCTGGGAGGACAGAGCTATTTGCATCCTATTAAGGACCATTTTGGAGTCAGTCTGGCATCTAATATGGGCTCTGAGTTTGAGCCTGGCCATGTACTTGCTGGGGTACACTTGATCAAGCCTATATACCTAAGGACATAGAAGAGTGACGTTGGGGTCAGCTACAGTGGTGCTGCACCCTACTTATTAACCTACCCCCTCCTTGATCTTGATTGCTTTAGCTCCTTCTGGCTTTAGTTTTCATTATATCACAGCAAGGGTTGGATAAATTAATATGAACGATATCTGTGGCATGATGTTAACTCACAGTCTCCTGCCTGTGCATAATAAATCCGCTGACCTTCGTTCTTACTTACCTCGGAATTTGTGTTTTGCAATCTGTAACATGGAAATATCAATAGTTTTTTTTTTTTTTAATTATATAAATCCACCGTTTTTTGTATAGCACAGTTGCGAAAATTCGAGAAACACTCATCCTAGCAACACTGTCCCCTAGCTGTGGAGCTGTCAATCCAGTTAACTTTTGTCCTTGTGAGAAGTTCAGCTTGGGGGTTGCCTAAGGACATTTTTAAAGTGGTCTGGACTCCCGGCTTCCTGGCTGGCTTGGCTGCAGACTTGCCTCTCAGTGTGGATGACTGCAGCCATGTTGCTCAATCCTGTGCCGGCCAGAGCGCCTGAGAGGGCCTTCAGAACTGTGATTTCTGTATTGACAGCAAAGAGAAAGCCCTTATTATAAGCCTATTATATATCCACTCAGGGTGTCAAATGAGAAAGACTTGTTGGAGAAGAGAAGATCTTAAAATGCTTTGATTGAATGGCGATCAACCAAAATTGAGTGATCAAGGTGGAAAATTGGCTTTTATGAAGACCCTTGAGGAGCTGGTTTAGTCTGTTTTTAGGCCTCTTGTTCAGGTCTGTCCTTTGTATAATGAAGCCCTTTCCTGCTCACTCAGCCTGTTCTATGTGTCCTCTATGTCTCTCAGGTGGCTCCAGGTAGGGAGGAATGCAGACAGCCAGGTGGTCTAGGCAGGGGACGCTGAGGCTGCCTTTCCCAGGGGAGTTAGCCCTCCTTGGGGACTAGCCCTAGCCTCCGGCTATTACTGCATAAAGCAGGGACACAGGTTAGAGATCCGTGTGTGTGATAGAGGTAACTTTCCTGCAGCCCAATATAAGCAGCCATACCCAGTGTGCTGGTATTGCTCACAGACTAGACTGGAGAAGCTGATAATGGGGTTTAGTTAACCAGATTAATCTTGACCCTATTCGTGGAGAGACTGTGTAATGGTTTTTACTTTTAGAGTGTGTCTTCGGGCATGGTCTTAGAGAGTGGTGGGGAAGAGAAAGCCTGTTTGTTACTTCTCCCAACCCTTCCCTGGTCTTTGAGACCAGGTCTTGGACTTTGTACTGCTCTCAGAAGCCTCTTAGTTGGGAACTCCAGAGGGTCCGCCCATGCAGGCTCCACCCACGCCAGGCTCTACCCTCCTTGTCCTTTCTGCTAACAGTTTCCTTTCTTCAAGGGTCAGAGTGGTCTAAGTGGATGGCATTTGCACTGCCTTGCTAATGAAAAAGACCATCTCGACAGCAGTACAAAAGAGGCCGTGGTTTAAGCATGTGCCATGGTGTGTAGGCCAGCTTCTGACTCCGAAGCAAAACTGATCCTCTACCATGCTGTAGAGAGTTGATTTCATCACCCAAGCTCAGCGCACATGTGTGGTGGCAGCTCCCTTCCAGACGTGTCCTTGTGTGCCCACCCTATTGTGTCCTTCTGTGTAAACCCCAGCAGGTCAGTTCTGAGTTTCTTCAGCCCAGCAGCCTGTCTTTGTTCTGTGCTGTACAATCAGAGCCTTTTCCCACCCTGACCTTTTACCTTTCTTCGCCACCAAGCTAAAGCATTCTTTTCATGCAGGGTGGCTTGACACCTTTGAGAACCTGCCAACTTTGGTTCATGTGGGAATTTGGGCAGAGATGTTGCCCGTGAGCCAATTAGTATCTTTGTCTGGACTCTCCCATTTCTCTGTCACATATATACAATATATATATATATTTTTTTTAATTCAGCGTGAGTACTAATTACTTAAGACCTCATTTTGTCTTTTTGCAGGTGCAGGAGTATCATGGACATAAAATTTGTGACCCGTATTCTTGGCTTGAAGACCCAGACAGCGAGCAGACAAAGGTAATTCTGGTTTGGAGTGGATAAGCCACCTTAGTGACCCCATTCACCTCAAGATGTTGGTAGCCTCAGGTTTTTCTTCCTGTGTTTCTCTGTATTTCTGCCTTGGGACAGTGTGTACCTGTAGGTACCCCAACTTTTTGTCAGATGTTTAGGGAGGAAAAAAAGGAGCAAACGCATTTAGTCCCCAGAGTAAGTGTAAGTAAAATGTGGCTTGTCCTGCCACTGACGAACAGGGTACTTGGAGTAGAAATCCTAGAAGGGATGAAAGAAAACAGATTATACTAGAGACCAGTGATGCGAGGGATGACGCCTTAGTCCACCCAGGGATGGAGCAAGAAATGGAATCCTACTTGTTATTCATACACTAACCTAACTGGTTGGGATAATCCAATGCTGGTTTTAACACAACAAAGAAAAAATCTAAATTGCAAATATAAGAAGATTGTTCTGTTTTGTTAAAAGTCAGGGCAGAGGGAAAACTCCTAAGAACATAAAAGTTTGGTTTGTTCAGTGGGTCAGCTGAAGTCTCCTTAGAGAAGTTCTGCTCAAATGCTGTGGGCGCTGGTCCTCTGTACAATGGAACTTGTCAGATATATAAGATATATATATATATATATATATATATATATATATATATATATATGCTAAGTGGTTGGGTTTCCTTGGGAAGGACTACTGTCTGTCTCTCCCACCCCACCCCGTGTGTGTGTGTGTGTGTGTGTGTGTGTGTGTGTGTGTGTGTTTATGCATGCGCGTGTATTTGGTTTTGTTTGTTTGTTTGTTTGTTTGTTTGTTTTTTTGAGACAGGGTTTCTCTGCGTAGCCTTGACTGGCCTGGAACTTGCCCTATAGACTAGACTGGCCTCAAACTTAGGATGAAAGGCATTGCTACCACACCTGATTTATCTTAAGTTCCTCACCTCTTTGAGGTATAGTCAGTCTGTCTGTCTCTCTCTCTCTCTCACGTGCACACAAACACACACACACACACACAACTTTGTACATGAGAACATATGTACTGGGGCTGGGGAAACGGCTCATCAGTAAAGTGTTTGTCACACAAGCTTGAGGACCTGAGTTCAGATCACCCATACTCAGAAAAATCTAGGTGTAACTCTACCCCCTGTGCTGGTGAGGTGGGGACAGCAGGATCCTGGGGTTTATTGATCAGCCAGTTTAACCGAATCAGTAGACTTCTGGCTTCCACATGCACTCATATGCATACATGCACACACCCTTCTGCATATACATGAACACACACACACATACCACGAAGGACTGTTTCTAATATGCTCATTGTCCTGGTTAGTCTTTGTCGACTTGACATACCCTAGTTACCTAAGAAGAGGGAACCTCAACTAGGGAGTTGCCTCCATCAGATTGGCCCATGGGCAAGTCTGGGGGTTGTTTTTCTTGTCTGTTGATGTGGGAAGGCTCAGCCCCTGGGGGTTGGTACCATCTTTAAGCATGTGGACCTGGACTGTTTAAGAAAGGTAGTTGAGTGAGCGAGCGAGCCGGGAAGCAGCATCCTGCCTGGTCTCAGCTTTAATTCTGCCTCCAGGTTGCCGGCTTGAGCCCCTGCCCTGGGTTCCCACAGTCATGACTTATACAACCCTTTTCCTCCCCAAGCTGCTTTTTGTTGTCGTGTCTGTCCCAACAACCTAAAGCCAGTTAAGAAATACCATTTCACAAGTGTGAATGTCTTAGAACCTTAGCACGTCTCCCCCCACCCCCCGCCCCCCTTACACTTTTTTGTAATTAAGAAGAAAAGGCAAGGAGCATGCTGTCCAGGTCATTTTTCAGCACGATCTCCATATCCTGTATTAGTGTCTCATGGGCCCACAGCTCCATACATCAATCTGTGTTCCCTGGAGAATGGAATTCAGATTTCCAAATCTGCTTACATTCGCTAGAAAGCCCCAGCTACTGCAAGTGGGATCTCTCTGCTTCAACAAGGCAGGAACTGGCGTAGACTCCACTAGAGACGTGGCAAAGGAGGAGACTTTTTTTTTTTTTTTTTTTTTGATTTTTCGAGACAGGGTTTCTCTGTGTAGCCCTGGCTGTCCTGGAACTCACTTTGTAGACCAGGCTGACCTCGAACTCAGAAATCTGCCTGCCTCTGCCTCCCAAGTGCTGGGATTAAAGGAGTGGGCCACCACGCCCGGCTGGAGGAGACTGTTCTAACCAGAGGTCTTGGCTGGCTGTCGTCTTCCTCGCATCCCACAAATGGGCTTGCCTGAGCCAGCTTCACCTGTCCTGTATGCTGGAATCTCTCTTTTCCTTCAGCCTGGTTCTGTCAGCTTCCCTCCTTCCCCATTAGTCTTGGATCTGCCCTCCTCCATCAGCAGCTCTTGTCTGCAATCCTCCGTTCTTTTTCCACTTCCCCTCAAGAAAGACAAACCCCTCACAGTTGAGCATGAGTGTGACAGCAGACTTCAGCATTTCTCCTAAGAGTTTCCGGCACATCCTCTGGAAAACGGCCCCGAGCGAAGGTGATGATGGTTTCTTTGCCTGAAGCACCAGGTCCATCCTGGGTTTCTCCAGCCTCTGATGCTGGTTGTCCAAGTAAAGTAGCGATCTCACCCTGACCAGCTGCATGTCGTTTGTTGATAGCCTGCTTTGCTGTATCTCTGTTCCTAATGACTGGTCCTGTGGATAATAAACCACTTATTAGTGGATGCCAAGCTTCTGGTTAACAGGTGGAACTTTGCTAATTAGTGATGTTGGCCCTTGATGGATGCTAATGATGCCTTTTTATTTTCATGGTTTAGATTTATTGTACGCTTACTGTGCATCGGACATTTTACTGAGAGCTTTGCCCACTGTATTGGGTTGGATTCTTGGACTCTGAAATAGATGTTTTTTTCCTGCAATTTACAGTAGAGAACTTTGAAGTGTGAATTAAGTAACTTGCCAAGGTCACCTTCTGGTGTATTTCCAAGAGTGGAACCTGTTAATAGTTTTGATTAACAAGATTAAAACAGAGAGAGAGTTGATGATGGGAAGTAGTGGTGCACATCTTTTAATCCCCATACTCAGGAGGCAGGGGCAGGCAGGCAGGTGGGGTCCTGAGTTCAAGGTTAGCCTAGTTTTATAAATCAAGTTTAGGACAGCAGGTACTATACAGAGAAACTCTGTTTTGAACCCTCCCTCAAAACAAACAAGAAAATCGAAAGGCTAAGAGAAAATAGAGGCTTTGGGATTGTATGAGCTCTGAGGAAGCTGACTGTGGGAATGTATCTGTGCCTGTGCCTGCCGGCTTCCACCCCTACAGTCTGCTCAGACAGCAGATGTAGCTGTACCCCAGCTGTCTGTCTCAACTCTTCATACCTACCTTCCAAAGGTTTGCTTTCTAAACGGGCTTGGTACCGACACGGTCTTGTGTCTTACTTGGACATGAATGGGTTAAATTTTTGTTTTCAGATTTAAAGGGAAACCAAGTAGACTATGCTTCCTTCCTTTGGGTGGGTGGGTGAGTGGCACAGAGTCCTCTGTGTGTGTCTGTCTGTGTCTGTCTGTCCTGCTGAATCTAATATTTACTGAGTTGCTTAGATTGCTCGGCTAACAAGCCCCAAGGATCCTCCTGTGTCTCTGCTTCATTAGCACTGGGATTTGGGATTACAAAGCATGGCGGCACACCTAGCCTTTTATGTGGGGTGTTGCTGATCTACACTCAGGCTCTCATGTTGTCAATGCCAAGTGTCTGTTTGATAGCAGACAGTGCAGACTGTAGCTCACACACAGCTCAGTGCATAGTCTGCAGCTGAGCACGGGAGGGAGACCTCACTGGGCTTCTGTGAGGCCCCGCTTGGCCTGCTGACCATGGGCCTCCCCTAGTCTGAGAGCTGGTGGTCCTGGAGAGGAGACAGGTGCCCACTCTGGGGCTGTCGTGTTAGCAGGTCAAAGGCTTTGGGGCCTGGCTTCAGTCAGCTACTTCCAGGGGTGAGAGGCCTGTGGGCCCAGAGGGGAAGGAAGGCACCTAATGGAGTTGAGGACCATGGCAGCAGTCACTGTTACAGCTGAACAAGCTCAGCTTCTTGGGGTAGAGGCTTCCATGCCGTCTGATGTGCTGCTTGTTTGTGTTGGTGTCAGCGAGGACAGGAAGTAGAAGACACTTTAAAAAAACGAGGCTTCTCACGTTGTCTTGGAGATCGCATCATTCCGTTCCTCTGGCTTCAGTTTTGAGATGTGTTTCCTGAAAAGCAGCTTCACCTCACTGTTTGGCTTGCCCTGCTTGTGGGCTTCTGCGGCTGCCCCGCACCCCCTACCCCAGGTCCTGAGTCCTCTGGCCTTGGGAGGGAGCTCTGCCACCCTGTCCTGTTTTTGTCTATGAGTGTCCCTGCCCTGGCAGAAGACCTGCTGAGCCTCTGCTACAGTAGACGGGTTTTATGCACAGTGAAACCTCATTGGTGTAAATGAGACCGCAGGCAGCCAGGGCAGTCTTCAGCATGAAATGCCTCAGACTCCCTGAGAGGTCTGCAGCCCTGCCCTGTGATTTGGAAATGAGAAAGTCCTGTCCCAGTAGTCAGTCTGTGCTTCCAGTCACTCTTTCTATGCTGGTCCACAAGCAAAGCTTCCATATTCCTAGATGGCTTGCCTTTCTCATCTGTCAACTGCCCCAGCTCGCCTTCCTCAGTGTATAGGCAGAACTTGGCTCAGGGTGACGACTTAACCTTACGGTGAGGGAAACATTGTGCCCCGCATGGCAGCAGCAGCAGGTGGGTGTAGCTGTCCCTCAGCTAATGATGGAGTATAGGGCTGTCTGACCATAGCAGCAGCTGTGGCACCAAACTAGCCAGCCACAGGCCTGTCAAAGTCAACCACCAAGACTCTCCAGTGTATCGAGTTGTTAATACTGTGGTATCTGGTAAGTTCAGCCTAGTAAAAGCATTTTTGACTTGTTTTGTTTTAAACTTTCCGTGGGTTTGAGGAGCTTCTGCAGACCACTGTCTTCAAGATCAGAGACCAGTGTCTCCAGAAATCTAATGCCACGTTCAGGGGGGCTCTGGTTGCTTGTATATCCGGTCAAGGGCTCCTCTTCCGCTTGGCTCTGCCTGGCCTCTCAAGCCTTTGGAGACTGTGTCCCTTGCTTTTATCATCTGGGAAGCATCTTGGGTCACTGCAGGAGTTATAAACTTGAATTTGTTCTCCAGGGAGCTGGTAGGAGTCCACAGAGACCTTTTATTGCCCTCCCAGACTGTAATGATTTTATCATGATTCCTCGGGCTTGGTTTGGTAGCCCTCAGGGCTAGATTAAAGCATCATCTACAATCTCATCCTCTTTACCCTGCGCACCCTTTATCCCTGCACCCTTCTTTCTCACTGGCTCCTAGAGTTGGCACTGAGTTACCGAAGGAGATGTGTGTGCATAGGGAAAGGAAGTGTGTATAAACCTTTCAGGGGATAGCCACTTACGTTCTGATTGTCTGTCAAGCCAGGCTCTGGTTTCATCAAAACTCCTGGGCGCTGAGCACTTGAGGAACCAAGTGTATAATCAGCTTGCGGGTATCTGATGGCTTTTTTCCTCTTGAGAACTGCTCCTGGCAAGCAAAATGAGAGGAGCATCTCGGTTTCCCTTCTGTTTCTGAGAGAGTTCTTAACAGGAACCAGAAAGAAAGAAAGAAAAAAAAAATCAATAGGAAAGATTGTGTGAGTTGTTACCCTTTCTAAAAAAAATAAGATAGAGCTGCCATTTGTCTTGGAGAATATAGTGTAGATTTTCTTCCCTTAGAGCACTGTGAATGTTCTCTTCCCTTTCTCCTATTGACTGAGCTGTTAAGGGTAGCCCCATTACACTTGCTGGCAGGGAGGTGAGAGGCCTGGAGATAACGTGTCTTCTTCCTTTGCCCCAGTGCCTCTCCTTTCCTTGTCTAGGACATTTAAGTAACCCAGTGTTCCTATGAGATTAATGATGCCCCGGGTAGACCGATGGAGGATGGATGTTAGGCGATGAACACCTGCTTTCTTAGGCTCCATTCCTGCATCTGCTAAGCTCGGGTTCCCCTGTGCTTGCTTTGGCTTTAGCTTGGCTGTCTAATGTTAAACCTAGATGTATGTAGGAGGAGTTGCTGTTTGTATTAGTCTGGCCTGGGTCTACCTCAAGCAAGAGCTTTTCCTAGTGTGGTCCAGAGCCCGGTGAGCAGGGACCTCTCAAATGCATCGTCCCACCAGGCCCCTGTGGTGTTAGTTACAGCAAAGCCAGTGGGCTGGAAGCCTGCTCAGAGGGATTTCAGAGCAGCGTAGTGCTAGTGGATTTGATGCTTTAAACCGTGAGGTTGCCATGAGTGCTGACGGGGGGAGTTGAGGCACACAGGTACTCAAAGCTGTAGGCTGGCTTGGGTTTACTGTGTTCTTGGAAGACTTCATGACAAGTGGAGATATCTGCCTTGTTCATCCAGTCTATGAAATGCTTCCGTGTGGTGGAGTGGAGTATTTGCTAGATGACCTAGATGTTGGAAGGCATAACTGAGCCCCTGGTTTTATTTGTACTTCTGTGACCAAAGGAAGCTATTAAATTTAGCATTCATTTCCTTTGTGACAGTTCAGGGGTAACACACTTGCTGTGTAATTGTGAGGGCTGGGGCACAGAACCCCAAATTTCACGTGAAAGCATAGCGGATATGGTAGTTTGCCTGTCGTCTCAGTATACCGAAGGCAGAGAATCCCTGGCTCACCGGTTCAGTTCCTCATGTTGTGTTGACCCCAACCATAAAATTATTTTCATTGCTACCTCACAACTGTCATTTTACTTCTGCTAGGGGGTGTAATGTAAATATCTGTTTTCCGGTGTCTTAGGTGACCCCCTGTGAAACCTTTAGAGGGGTCTGGACACACAGGTTGAGAACAGCTGCCTCAAGATGGTTAGCTAGACCAGGTAAATCAGTGAGCTGGATTCAGGGAGAGAGCCTGCCGAAATAGAGATCAATCAAGGAATACACCTGATGCCAGCCTTTACATACACATACACACTTGCACCTGCGTACATAGGCTTGCCCAGACATGTGTGAACACAGATACACACATACACACACACACACACACACACACACACACACACACACACACAGAGGCCAGAGTTGCTCATCCTTTAGCTGTGAGGTCCTGACACCCATGTGAGAATGTGTACCTGAAACTCCACTGAGCATCCACAGTGAGTAAAGCAAGATGTGGATGAGCGCTGCAGCTTACAGCGGACCAGCGGACCAGCGGACCAGCGGACCAGCGGACCAGCGGACCAGCGGACCAGCCCCTCTTTTAGTAACCAGATCAGTGTCCAACTTTAAAGACTCTAAATTCTCACCTGCAACACCTAGCAAATTTTTCTTTTGAATTCTTGATTTTTCACAAAAGGACACATTCTTACCCTCGATCTCTACTCTGGTACAACCCACTTGAAAACTCAGTTTCAGTGTTTGAAAGCCTGGCAGCTAAACTGGGCCAGTGGTCACCTCAAAGCTGTTTGGTGCCTCCTTTTTAATTGCTACATTGTGAACCACACTGGCAAAGCTGGCCTATGCAATGTACCCATTCATTAATGTCTCCTGTCCGGACCTGGATGGAGAATTACACTGTATGCCACCCTATCAAATGGAGACAGAGAACGCTTTAGGTAAACATTCTGCCACATATCACTGCAGCCTCCAGGTCTCCTGTCTCTCATTACCTGCCGTGGGATTGTGCAGCCTAAGTTCCGTCTGTAAACATACTTTAGCTGGGTCTACACTTGACATTATGTATTTAGGGTACAAATTCCTTTTGCTGGCAGAGTTGTCAGAAGTATGAGGAAGTTGCTGGCACCCAGCGATTCCTTTCAAGTACTCCGTGCCTGTTGGTTTTCTTTGTCCTTTTCTCACTCCATATTTGAGAGCAGTTACAAGGATGGACCCCAGGCCACACTTGGGAGCAGGCAGACTTCAGTGAGGACCTCTCACTTTGTACCCACCACTGCTAAGGCTTTTTGCAGTGATTTTGTCCTCTGTCTCTTGTTCAAGTAACTGTGCCCCCAGACAGTCGTGGTCAGCTAAGCTGTGGACAGGTGCTTGCCTCTTGGCTCAGGACACTGGTTCCCATACTGGCAGGATAAACAACCTGGAATTCCTGCTCCCTTAGAAAGGAAGGGAAGTAGATGAAAGCTGCTCTGGGCTCTCACCCGTCTCCTCCTGTCCCTCACCTTGCTCTGTCTTCAGCTCCTGTATCAGCTCTTAGGTTGCATATGCTGTGCCGTGTGTCTGAGTGGAATGCATTTGTGACTTGCACTACAGAGAGGCTGCCTTGAAGGAAGCTGACTTGCATCTTGAGTGGAAGCTTGGACTCTGGTCTTTTTTGGCTACTATCTAAGAAAGCTCCACAATAGTGAAGCTGCCCCTAAGGCACTGGTAAGACGGCTGAAGACATTGGCACATCATTTTTTTCCTGTTTTCCCTGTAGCCATTGACTCAGGCTTCTGCGGGTTTTCTGTGGGATGCTGACATCAGATAACAACTACAGCTTAGTGCTAGCAGGAGTTGTGTAGGGTGTCTCCGTCACTCCTCACACCCAAGGAGAAAGAACCAAAACCTCAATGCAAAGATAACTGACTGTCTTCTGTTTCCTTCTGTATTTAGCTGCTCTTAACCCATCTGCCCTTCTTTGCTGTGTTTATGGGGAACAGCACTCATTCATGGAAGTCACCAGAGCCACTTCTGGAGCAGCTGGCCTTGGTAGAAATCTTCAGTTCCCCTCTCTAGTTTTTATGATCTAGAAAGCCTGGAGACTGACCTGTATGTTGATAGGATGTGGTCAGAGGAGGGTAATGGTACCTTAGGTTTATGTAGGGCCCCTCGCCAGGCACTGTGGCTCAGCTTCTCCTAACCCTCCTTTTATATTAGCATCTTTGTAAATTAGAGTGTGTAGGAGAGTAGGGTGGGGTGGGGGCAGGGTCTGTTTTTTCTCACTGGGGAAGCCCAAATATTGGAGCCCTTGTGGGGCTTCTGGGTGATCTGAGCTGTTGAATCACTGAGTCTCTGGCAGTCAGGGGTGCCTCCAGACGGCCTTTCCTCTCATCCATTTCACCGTAGGCTGGTTGCCCATCCAGGGGCTTCCTTCTCCCTTGGCTTCTTTCTTCTAGACTTTTCTTCCTACACCATTCTTTCCAGCAACTCAAGAGGACTCTACAGGGCTTAAAATCTGGTTATTCAGGTGGTAATATCTAATCATTAAATGAACAACTTTAGAAGTAAAAGCAGGGTTGGATTCCAGCTCCACAATTTTAGTAGTTTGTGTGGTCATGCTTTGAGCCTTTCTAAGCCTCAATTTTCTTACCCTGTAATTTGAAGAAACCACTTCACAAAGATGTGAAAATTAAATGATCAAATGGTTTTGAGCCATTCATCAAAAGCCCAGGCACACACAGTGAGCACTTAGCAAACGCTCAGCATTGATTGTACTTACGGTGGGCAGTTTACACAGCATAGGGGCTACCTGCTTATCCATGATTTGGAAGACCTCCTCTGTGGAGCTGCGTGGGACAAGGCTGTATGGTAGGCTTGACTTTTGAGCCTTTGCAAGAATTTCTGTCATGTTGAATCATCCGTATTTCTCAGGGAATGGCCATTTTATCAGGGCGTTTTAGAATGCTCGAATGGGGCTGGGTGGATATCACACTTGGTGGTCACACGGTCTGCTTGTATATCTGTGTCCCTTCGAGTTTTGAATATCCGTGTCCTTACGCACCTTTAGTTTGACTAGAGCTTTGGCCAAATGCCTTTCTTCTTTTAAACAGGAAAAGTAATTCTTTGACTCACAAGCTAGGCTTTTAAAACTGCCTACTTGTAAGTGTCTTACTTTTTCTTTGAAAATGTGAAGGCCTAGTTTAGTTCAGCTTGGTGATCTCTGGTGTAGACATTTGTTTTCCAGACTTCCCAGTCAGCTCTGGGATAAGCTCTGGTGAGTCTCTGCTGGTCCTGGCTGACCACTCTCACCTTGTTCAGCAAATTGTAGGCACCTACAACTGTCCTCTTGATTAGCAGTGAAACCCATGGAAAAGAGGTTGCAGGAGAGTGGACTTCTGGGAGTTCAGGTGTGTGTGTGTGTGTGTGTGCTTGCGCTCGTGTTCGGGATCAGCCTGATCTAGGAGTAATTGTGTACAGTGTTCCTGGGAACCTGGCTCTTTGTCCATTAGGCCATTTTCGTGGTTTCCAGCTGGCTCCTATATGGTTGGGAAAGGTAGGTCTTCTTCTTTTATGCGTCACATTCCTTACAGTCTGCTGTCTCCTAAGACCAGGTAGTCTGCCGACCAGTGTTTACCTCTGGTATCAAGAAAGCATCTTATTGCCTGGCTTTGTAGACAAGAATTGGTGGGAAACTGCCATTAAAATGAGGAGGACTTAGAGAAGAATGTCGAGGGCAGACTGCACAGTGTAGAGGCTGTCGCTGTAAGGCGGGTGGCACTGAGGCACCAGCACTGGGACCCAAGGCCTTGAGTAAGAGTGAGCAGTTGCAGATGATAAGATCTCATGGGGCAGGATTGACCTCTGCTTTCCAGCGGCCATTTGTGTGAGCACTGAGTGCTCAGCTGAACCAGATTCTCCTCCTTACTTAGGCACAGTACTAAGTCCCAAGCCCAGCCCCATGCAGCCCTTAATTTAAATACTGTGGACTAGATCAAGTGGGCTCTGCCACTGCCTGTGAGAGTCATGTGGGTGAGCCTTCCTTTCCCCAGTGTGCATTTCACACTCACCCTGCATCTGAGGAGTAGACATTCTGGTTGGCCAGCAGGGGTCAGCCATTCTTTAAAAGAACTGCCCAGTGGTCAAGTCCCATGAACTTTAATTTATAATCCCCCCATACATATACACATATACATACATGACACACAATCTTTTTTTGGTCACATCTCATGAACTTTAATTTGGCCAAGTCTTTCTTTTTTTTTTAGATTTATTTATTTATTTACTTATTTAATGTGTGTACACTGTAGCTGTCTTCAGACACTCCAGAAGAGGGCATCAGATTTTTGTTACAGATGGTTGTGAGCCACCGTGTGGTTGCTGGGATTTGAACTCAGGACCTTTGGAAGAGCAGTCAGTGCTCTTAACCACTGAGCCATCTCACCAGCCCCCTAATTTGGCCAAGTCTTACGAACTTTCACATCCACACATATACTCACACACACACACACACACAGGTACACACATACACATTTTTTTTCTGTCTACATCTCATGCACTTTATAATAGTCTCTCTGTCTCTTTCTCTCTCTGTCTCTGTCTCTCTCTTATTTCTTTCTGACCACATCTCATGAACTCTGTGTGTGTGTGTGTGTGTGTGTGTGTGTGTGTGTGCGAGAGAGAGAGAGAGAGAGAGAGAGAGAGAGAGAGAGAGAGAGAGAGAGAGAGAATATGAATGAACAGATGCTTCTAGGCAGGTTGCATGCACAGGAATGTGGAAGCCTGCAGTTGTTACATGTCTTTTGAGCCGGTCCCTTGCTCAGTCTGCTGCAGGCAGCTGCCCTGATTCCTAGCCCAGGTCCCCCAGCTTGCTCAGGAGTCACTGCACGGAGCCATCTTTCTTGCTCCATGCCTTTACTTTCCAATATACTTACTGTATTTTAAATTTGCTTAGTGATACATTAGTTATTCAAGAGAGGATGTGTCTTCTGTTTCATTTTTTTAAATAGTTAAGATATTTAGGGTTGAATTTTAAATTTCATTACCAGACTTTTTTGGCCAGGTAATGAATTAAAATTTTAGCTTTGAGTAGGTGAACAGTACTAAGAATAAGACCTGACTCTATAGTCAAACAAGGGTTTCTCTTTCCCTTGATTGGAAAGCAAGCTGATACACTCATTCAGGGACAAGCAGAACTTGGGAGGGAGACTTGAATGAGTTCCTATGAGGTCCCGCTTGGCCTGCTGACCATGGGCCTCCTAATCTGAGAGCAGGTGGCCCTGGAGAGGAGACAGGTACCCATTCTGGGGCCGTCGTGTTAGCAGGTCAAAGGCTTTGGGGCCTGGCTTCAGTCAGCTACTTCCAGGGGTGAGAGGCCTGTGGGCCCAGAGGGGAAGGAAGGCACCTAATGAAGTTGAGGGCCATGGCAGCAGTCACTGTTACAGCTGAACAAGGTAGGCTTCTCGGGTTAGAGGCCCTCTAGCTTCAGTTTTGAGATGTGTTTCCTGAAAAGCAGCTTCACCTCACTGTTTGGCTTGCCCTGCTTGTGGGCTTCTGTGGCTGCCCCACCCCACCCCAGGTCCTGGGTCCTCTGACCTTGGAAGGGAGCACTGCCACTCCTGGCCTGTGAATCTCCCTGTTTTGGGAGAGGAGCTGCTGGGCTCTGATAGAGTAGAGGGATCCAGGTAAGCATCCCCAAGGCTTCCTGGACTCTCAGCTCTGCACTCTGGCTGGACTGAAGCTTCCTGCCAGGCTCTGCTGGACACCAGCCACTTCCTCCAGCAGCTGATTTACTTGCTAATTATCTTAATTACCGAGTGTCTGCAGGGGATTGAAAGCAAGACCTCTGGAACACCAGAGTCTTCAAATGCCCGGTCTCCAGGTGACTTCAGATCACTAACAAGGCCTAAGACAGAACGCTGTAAATATTTGTTGTCTTGTTTAGGGCCTGATGACAAGGGAGGGAAAAGCCTATGCACGTGCAGTTGTTTTCTCTAAATTCTTTTGGCCCCTGATTCATCGAGTCCAGGTGACGGTGTGGACGGCCATTTGTTCCTGTATACAGCAGGAATTGCTCTAGTCTGTGGCCTGTAGAAACATTATCCGTACATGGTGGTGGTGTTTGAAAGGCAGGACTAATCCTCCTGTGGAAGACCTGCCCCTGTACCCCCTGGTCACTCAGCAGCCTGCAGGCCACACTGCAGCGCCTACTTTGCTGCCCTGGAGTTAGTTGGCCCCTCCTTCCCTTGCTCTTCCGTAGTGTGTCCTGCCCCTGATTCATCTCTCTGTTGCATACATATCATGTTATGTGGATTAGCTACAGAGTCACTGTGGGTATCATGTTTATTCACTGATACGAGAACCGTAGACTTTGAGTATGCCTTATTTTAGTGCACTGCATTTTTATTTATACCCCATGTTAGAAAGGCAGAATACATGTATTCATAAGGCAGTCAGTAATCGGATCTGCAGCTGCTCCCAAAGTGTGTGTGTGCTTTTAGTTGACGAGTAAAAATCACTTGCATTTCTAGTTGTCATTCTATTGTCATGTTTAAACATTGTGAGATGCCTGCATCAAGCTATGTAATACGTGACCTCACATACTTCCTGTCTTTGTGGTGAGAACTCATAAAATCTGCTCTAAGCAGTGTTCAGGTATACAGAATTGTCATCATGACCAGTCGCCAGAAGTTCTCCCTCCTGACTGTTGTTTCCTTTGACTAGTATTTCCCAGAATCTCACCACCAGCTACCCTGACCTCTGACCCCAGGTAACTTCTGTCTTACTCCTTGTCACTCTAGGTTCTGTCTACGTGAGATGGAGAGCTGTTTGTCTCTGCCTGGCTCTTTCCTCATCAGTCTTGATTGTTTTGTGTCTGACAGTATGGTGTGTGGGTGACAACTAGAAACACTCCTTTTGAAGGCATGGGCGGTAGTAGACTCTTCAGCCCCCGAACACAGCCACTCTTATCCAGGAAGCCATGCTCTTAGTTTTTCAGCTGTGTTAAGAATGCATGTCCCAGGCCGTACCACAAACGAGGGTGTATGAGCCCAGTGTGGATTTAACTGTAGTCACAATGTGTGTGGCAGAGCTCTGGAACCATCATGTGCAACCCAAACTCCCCTCCTTCCTCTCACGCAGCTCTTCTCACTGTGTAGCTCAGGCTAGCCTCATGATGTAAAGTACGATGCCCATCTCTGCTTCCCATGGACTGTCATTACAGGTGTGCCACTGCCCCTAGCCTCTCTCAGCTCTGTTTTTAAATATTCTAATAACAAAGCAAGTAAGGCGTGCAGAGACTGTCCTGGCTTTGAGGAGAACGATGTGTTTATTGCAGACTAAGCTTAGTTCAGAGGCCCACCTGCCTGTTCTCTACTCAGCCTGCTGTGTCTGTCTCTGTCTCTGTCTCTGTCTCACTGACTTAAACTCTCCTTGAGAGACACAGAATTTGAACTCCCTTTACCCAGTCACGTCTTCCCTATGGCCCTTGTAGAGTTACTGTTTTCCTCCCCGTATCCTTACCCCTGGCTTCTCTTCCCCCAAATAGTTCTATCTTTAGATCAAGAAGCCAGAACTATTATATTTGTACCACCTAGTATGTGTAATTAAGATAGCCAAGGGCATCCCAGGGAAGTGTTCACAGAGCCCTTCACTGCCCCCGTGAAACGGCTTTCCCTGACTTGAAGAAGGGTCTGGTGCAGAAGCATGGCAGCGCTAACATTTGGACACTGTTCGGTTCTGTATCTCAGCATTTGATGTGGACGACTTCAGTTTTTAAACATCACTCTACTTACATTAGTGGACTAGCCTTTGTGACAAATGTAACAGATGACAAGACTGGACTTACTTAAAATTCCCTGTTGCATGATTCTGCCTAGCCTCAGGTATCAGTTGTGTGACACTTTCATATGGGGGAAACCCAGAGTATTTCACAGTGGGGTGCATCTGCTGTGGTCCTTATGGCCGAGGGTGCAGGACAGGTCAGAGAAGCAGAGAAGCTAAAGAACTGAGCCCAGCTGTCTGTTGGGCAGCCACGGCTCTCAACTCTCTGCAGCCTGACACGGGGATGTGCACAAAGAAGCGCCCCCTGGTGGAAGCAGGCACCAGCTGGGACCCTCAGCTTGCTGGGAGCCCCACTTAGGTTTTCTTTCTTAGATTATCTTGGCAAGACCCTCCAGAAAATTGCCATCAACACTGCAGACTGATGTGCACTGTGCCCATTCTCTGTGTCCACTCCCGAGCCATGCCTGCTTCCATTCCTCAGAGTCAGCTGTTCTGCTTGGCTTTGTGTCTAACCTGGGCCACTGCCTTGGTTGCCTGAGTGGCTTTTTCTCCACTTTTGCATACCATGGTGTGTTCTCTACCCAAGGGTGAGCTTTAAAAATGATAACATTTCCTGTGAACCTTCTTATTCGCTTCCTGGGCACCCGGCCCTGTATCTGCAGTTGGTGGCTCATCTCCTGCTCATTCTCAGCCTGCTGACCGTCTTCCTGGTACCTGACAAGCTCTTCTGTTGCCTACATCTATGCCCTACATTGCCTGGCCCCTCCCCAGCTTCCAGACCTCCACTGAGGACATTTTTCTCCTTCACCAAGACCTTCTTCCATGCCTGGCTACTTGAGTCAGTAAATGCCTTCTTTGTCTTCGAGTTCTGTGACAATTGCCTTGTTTGTACATTTCCAAACCAGCGTTGGTTTAGTTGCAATATATGAGAAGGACATCACAGCAGTGTCAGATCGTGGTAGAGCTTTCTACATTTTCAGTTTCAGCCCTTGTTTTATACAGACTAAGCTAGCTAGTAGCCAGCAGCTCTGTGGCTGCTCCTTTGATAGCAGCCTCGCTTTGTGAGTTGCCTCTGTGTATTCTTAGAGCTGCAGACTGCACAACTCTAGGGTTTGTTTTGTATCTGTCCCCAGTAGAATGTGTATCCTGTGGTGGCAAAAAGTTTGCCTCAGTCACGTGACCCGTGCCTTCACAACGGCAAGATGTGTGCTAGTATATGCTAGACCTTGCAGAAAGCCATATGGATGGTGGACAGTCTCACAGGTGACTCGGGCCACCTATCCCTTCTCTGTCACTCCGTATCCACTGTGTGTCACTGTGTCACTTTGTCAGGTGGCTTTAACACCACATGCTTCTGTCTCCCTGTCTTTGAAGCAAGCATAGTGTTCTTTTCCATATTAAAGTTAGGTCACGCTCTTGAACACACTCTGATCTCTAAACTGCTGCTACTGTGTGGACTGTATATCTAAAAGCAACAAAGAGTTTCTGCCTTCGTACTCTCAGTGAGGTCAAATGGGGTCAGCAAACTATACAGGGCCACATAGTCACTATTCTGGCCATCGCAGTCCTGAGGCCCTCTTTCTGTCGCCAGTTCACTCCTTTTCCTTTCTTCCTTCCCCAAACCTCCCCTCCCTTTCCTTTTTGTCTTTCCTTGAAGGACTGGGGATCACACCCAGGGTCTCAAATGCAAACACAAGTGCTCTACCAGTGAACCGTGTCCCCCTAGCCCTCTGCCTCCAACCCTTGAAAAATATAAAAACTCCAGGAACTGGAGCCATAAAGTCTTGCCACACAGCCATGAGTTCAGGTGTCCATCACCTATATAAAAAGGCCAGACATGGCTGCTCATACCAGGAGTCCCAGCACTGGGGAGGCAAAAGCAGAATTATCTCTGGGCCTGCCTGGCTAGTTAGTATAGCTGAACAGCATGCTCCAAGCTCAGTGAGAGACCCTGTCTCAAAAAAGCGAGATGGAGAACAATTGAGGAAGACACCCAGGGTTGACCTCTGGGCTGTACAAAGCCAACATACATGGCTACTTAGTCCAGATAGGGAACTCACAACAAAGTATGGATACCACCAAGGTTCCTTTCATTGGTGTTACAGGAGCAGAAATATCTCAAAGACAGCTGCATCACCAAAGCTCTCCTCAGCACGGGTGACAGCTCAGAAAGTTGGGGACCTGGAGCTCATTACACACAGCTCTAGGTTGGAGCATGTCCTTTCCAGGTGCCTCAGTGGTCTAAAGCTCTTCCAAGTACCTTGGCTGGTTTCTGCTTCTTCCCGGCAGTGGTCCTTGTCTGGGCTTAGAGTCTTTGCAGCTCAGCTTATCTTGAGTTGTTTTGTTTTGTTTTGTTTTGTTGAGACAGAGTTTCTCTGTGTGGAGCCCTGGCTGTCCTGGAATTAGCTCTGTAAAGATCTGCCTGCTTCTTCTTTGGAGTGCTGGAATTAAAGGTGTACACTTCCATTGCCTGGCTGGCCTTACGTTTTGGCAGCTGGGCTCCTCTAAGATGCTTGGCTCTGCTTACTCTGGCAGGGAGGAGCCTAATGAATCTTGTCATTTTCAGGGACTTCCTGAAGAATTTTTACCTTCCTGTTTAAAGAGATTCCCTGCAAGGTGGAACTATTGCACAACACATGGACTGTAGTATGTGTATCCACACATACATAGCACACCTACTTATCTACATATATGAATATGTATACCCATATATACCTATGCACATAAATACCTCAAAGTTCAAGGGCCTTCCTGGTTTGCAGGGCAAACCATGTTTTTTTGAAGCAGGGTTTGATTCTGTAGCCCAGAGCTGAACATTTGGGATTAAATGGCATCTGTAGCAATAAACAGTGGAGAGTCTTATTTTGAGGAACTGAAGTTTTATTATCTGTTTGAGTCATGTTTCTTGAGTTGCATAAACCTTGCTAATCGCTCTATCCATTTGCGGCATTCTTCTCCTTTAAAGTCATAAACATTAATGAGTTTGGCGCTGTTTCCCCCCCAGCATGGGATTGTGGTTCTCCACAGCAGGGCTGTGGGTTCCCAGAGGAGAACCCAGGGTTCTGTCTGCTTAACATAGCAGAGCCTGGATGGCCCTGGTAGCTTGGGTGGCACCTAGAAGTGGACTGCAGGTGATGCTGGGTTGTGCCATGTGGCACATTGTGTGCTCAGTTACTTCCTGGCCCCCCTGGCAACTTATCTGTCTGTAGGCATCTGATGAGACCCACTGAATATGGTGCCAGTACCGCTATTCCTGCTTCATTCCTAACAACATGCAGACATGAATTACAGAGGCAAGACTTGTGCAGTGTTTTAAACCACCTCACCAGAGAAGGAGAGGGCATACAGTGACCAGATCAGAGTATACTGTGTGTGTGTATGAAGAAGTCACAGTGAAACCCAGGCTTCTATACAATCAGTGTATGTAGCTAAACCCTGTAACTCTGCATTACAGGATACAACCGGCTGTAAGAATGGGGTCCTACTCCTGCCTTATCCCCAAGGTCTCCTGCCTTCCTGTGCTCCCTTTTAAACCATGATTGTGGGGCTGGAGAGATGGCTCAGCGGTTAACAGCACTGAATGCTCTTCCGGAGGATCAGGGTTCAATTCCCAGTACCCACATGGCAGCTCACAACTGTCTGAGACTCCACACTCTGACACCTCCATACAGACATGCATGCAGGCAAAACATCAATGTAAATAAAATAAACATAAATTAAATTAAAGAAAATGTGATTGTTGACATTCTTAGTCCCTGCCACTTCAGTTACACATTTTAGTGAAGTCCTTGGCTGGAGCTGACATAGCAGTAGGTTTTAGATACTATGAGGAAGGAAAGTCATTGAAATAACGCCTAAGTGTTTCTCCTACATTTGACCTGGGGCTTGAAGCTGGCCCCTTGGGGATTTATAAATATGTATCACTGAATGGGCTATGACTGAATAGTGTGGTACAGTGTGTTTGCTAGGAATGTAGATTCAGAAGCCAGATCCACTCCCTAGCTGTGCAATGTTGGATAGCTTTTCAGACTACATCAGTGTGCAGCTTTCTTATATGTAACAGTGGCTTCCTGAGAGAATGAATCTGCTTGGGCTGCAGAGATAGTTCAGTTAACCCTGATGATCTGAGTCCCATCCTTGAGACCCATGTGATGGAAGGAGAGAAACATCTACCAATTGTCCCCTGCCATCCACACAGGTGCTGTGGGATGAGCACACACATGCGTGTGTGCTAGCTTTGAAGTCACTGTGGTCCCCCTGCCTCAGCCTCCTGACTTGGAATTACAGACAGGAGCCGTCACACTCAATTTTCAAAACTATGCTTTTGCTGATTCGTGCTAAAGAGTATTGCTTTGTGTGGGGAATTTTGTATTTGACTTGCCTTTTGTCCTTTTTAATTCTCTGCAGGCTTTCGTGGAGGCACAAAACAAGATTACAGTGCCATTTCTTGAGCAATGTCCAATCAGAGGTTTATACAAGGAGAGAATGACTGAGCTGTACGACTACCCCAAGTACAGCTGCCACTTCAAGAAAGGAAAGCGGTACGTGGGCTTGCATGTAGTCATTTGCTTTCCACTCTCCAGCTTGATGTCTTCTTTAAAAGATAAAAGTGTGTGTGTGTGTGTGTGTGTGTGTGTGTGTGAGAGAGAGAGAGAGAGAGAGAGAGAGAGAGAGAGAGAGAGAGAATGGAGAGAGAGAGAGAGAGAGAGAGAGAGAGAGAATGTGCACAAGCCAGAGGTTTCTTCCTCTATCATCATCTCTCCCTGACACCCCCCTTCATTGAGACAGGGTCTTTCTGCATAGCTCTCTGACTGTCCTAGAACTCACAGGCTGGCCTCCAACTCAAAGATGTCCACCTGCCTCTGCTTCTTGAGTGCTGGGATTAAAGGCTCAAGCCACAACTTTCCTTCTGCCCTGTTTTTTGAGACAGGCTCGCTCTCAGAACCTGGAGCTTACCAGAGCTGGGGGTAAGACATGGCAGCCATGGTGCCTAGCTTTTGTGTCTGGTGTTGGGGACTCCAGCTCAGGACTTAATGCAATAAACATTTCACCCACTGAGCCACCTCTACAGCTCTCCTGAATGCTTGAAATACCAAGGACAAGTGAGGTGTGGTGGTGCACGCCTTTTATCTCAGCACAGAGACAAGTGGCTCTCTTCTTAGTTCTAGGCCAGCCTGGTGCATAGTGAGACTTCGTCTCAGACAAATGAAGTACACATTTGAACTGAGCAGTTTTTAAAAGGAAGTGATTGAACATGAGAATCATTTTTGTCCCGCTAAGTGCTTACCATATTCATAAAATGGCAGTTAGGAAGTTTGCAGTGATACAGCCTGTGAAACTAGATTACGGTAAATCTTCGTTACCTGCGGTTACTTGGTGAACCTGTGATTCATAAGTAACAGTGAAGATTTGTTTCCATGTAATATTTATTATCTTTGGCTTGTATTACTTGAAAATATTTTATTATTTGAGCTTTTTATTTATTTTTTTTTCTGTTCAAGAATGGGATACAAAGCAGAGCCTGTGAATTTAGCTCTCCTGTTCATCTGTTTCATTTTTATTTTTATAAAAGAGTCTCTGTAAATGCACACATTAACCTTGGAGTTCCTTGGACCCTCCCCACCTCACACAGATACCCTCTGTGCCCCTGCCCAGCACCTGCCTTCATTGGTCTAACTGGAACCCAGTCCTGTTTGGTGAGCAGAGTGACTTTGTGGCCCTGCACAAACCCTTCTCTTTGCAGAAGCGTGCTGACCTTCCTACCTGGCAGAGAGTGCTGGAAGCAGACCAGAATTTTACAGTAGAAAATCTGCTTTCTTCCTCGTTTAGAAGAAACAGTCACTGCTTTGACTGCCAGTGTTATTTTTAGCCAATTGGTCTGTCTCTACCTCACACACCAAACTACAATGAGCTATTTGCATACCAAAAGCCTTTTTACTGTAGGAAGCTGAGGGATTTCCACTCTCATCCTCTGGCTGTCTCTTGGTTCCTAGCCATTGTTTCTTCCCCTGTGTGGTCTTGTGTGAAGTTTGCTCCTATGTGTGTTTGATGCTTCTCACAAATAGAAGATGCCACAGCTAAACCCAGGGAATTTCTGTCCCCAGGTACTTTTATTTTTACAATACAGGTTTGCAGAACCAACGCGTGTTATATGTGCAAGACTCCTTAGAGGGGGAGGCCAGAGTGTTCCTGGACCCCAACACACTGTCGGATGATGGTACAGTGGCACTCCGAGGTAGGTGCTGCGCAGCCAGCTCCCTGGGAGCTCTGAAGCCTTGAGATCCCAAGCAGTGTGTGGACCATGTTGTAGAACAGATGCACACATGATAGTAGGAAAGCTAACTTTGTACACTCTATTTAGACCATGGGAATAGTCACTCTGATGGCATGAGCAGGGCTGGAGAATATGTCACAGTAGACCAAAATTAACTTCTGGGATGTTGTCGTATCGTTATCTTTCCCATAAACTCTGAGACCTGACTGGAAACCCTTTTGCAAGAAACTTAAGCAATGCAAAGAATCTTCCAGCAATAAGTAGGCGGGTGATCAGAGTTTCACAATCTAGGCAGTTGACAGTCTGTTAGAATTGAAAGCAGAAGCAGTCAATCTCGTGGAATAGAATCCACTTGGTACCCTGATCCTGAAGATGCTGCTGTAGCACCTGAGTCTAAGTGCATTTGCTCCATGTCTGCATTATGCCTGCTCCCAGTGTCTTCTCCTCCATAGACCATAGCGAAGATAAACCTTGATTTGTTCTATGTAAGGAAGAGGTAAGTTATTCTCAAGTCTATGGTTTAGTAGTCACATAGTTAAATTTCTGCTTAATATGCCAGCTCTTCCTCATGAAGGTACGGCGTCTCCTATATTGTCCACTGTTCTATGCTAACACATAGTGCAGGTTTGGTTCTCTAGAACTGTGAAATTGAACGGCGATGTTAATTGCTCCATTGGGGAATCACAGGGCCCCATTTCATTGGATCTGTGGAAAGACCTTTATGCAGGCCTTTCTTGCCATTTCTAGCTATGCCTCTATTACTTAGTGGTTCTCTTCACCCCCAAATAGGCTTAGAGTGTAAAGGATGATATGTATTGGAAGTGAGGTACCAGGTGTCTTGATAAGAGGATATTATTTCTATGAATCTGAACCTGCGATTTAAAATGAATTTAATGCAATAGTTCTGTGGTGGTCATGTATCTTATATAAGGGTCCATATAGTTTTCAGTAAAATCTGTCTTTCAACCCATCCAGGAGGCTGCATACTAATGCCTTCACCACAGTGGTATAGCGCAGTGAATTTTTAGGTGGGTCCTCAAACATGGTGATGATTGCCGCAAAGGTGAATGTGGCATGAGACCTGGCAAGTGATCCTTACATGTGCTTTTAATCAAAGGAATCTTTATCTCATTTTTCCCTGAAAAGTTTCAATTTACATAGAAATAATGCAAACACTTCAGAGTCTTATATAGGAAAAGGTGAATATTCTTCCTTTCATGCTCAGACTCTCCTTCTGCATCTATATCTATATATCTCTATATTTAATCACATATGATTGTGGCTATTATGTAGGACTTACAAGTGATTAATTAGTATGTAAGGAATTTCCTACTGATTGAAGTTCCCATGGTAATTATTGAGCTTCTACAAATTTAAGATCCTCAATAAAATTTAGCATGCTTCCCGGGACATCACTGGTGTCTACATCTTATGCTACTAGGATAGCATGATATCGTAACTACAGAAGCTAACGCCAAGCATGACTGTTTGTCAAGACAATTCCAAGGGATGGGAGAGTTGGTGGGTCCCCAGGGAATCTGACCTGCTTTCTGTCTCTTTTGGTGAACCTTCCTTGCGAGCCCTCAGCCTGTATTTAGCTGGGCCTGTGGTGTCATGGTGTGGATATTAATCTTTGAGAATGAGGCTGTAAAGAGTAATCTCAAAAGTTTTGGAGTCCTTCCCAAAAATTACTTAATGGCTCTAATTTAATTCTGTTATATGCTGTGTATCATAATCCAGTCACTACTATAAAGGCAGATTTCCCCGTACTTACTTTAGAGTATAAATAAAATATGCTGTGCGTCCCAGATGAGTTCTGTGAGTTATAAAACTTTCAGCATGGAAGCATCTTAATGGACATACAATCCAAGGCGTCCTTTCATCAAGACAGAAAGTATGGCCTAAGGAGGTTGAGGGTTTGTCATCTTAATGGCAATTCCTTCCACTTCAGCTGAGCCTGGCTTCACTCACTCTCAGCTTCCTATTTCCTCATCGCCACATTTGGTCCCCATGCTATGACAGGCAGCTTTGACAGTGTGAGTGACAACCTTAGGCAAGATTAAGAGTTGTATCCAAAGGCCATGTGTGACCGTTTCCTGTGCGCCATAGGTTATGCCTTCAGTGAAGATGGTGAATACTTTGCCTATGGTCTTAGCGCCAGCGGCTCAGACTGGGTGACGATCAAGTTCATGAAGGTCGATGGTGCCAAAGAGCTTCCGGATGTGCTGGAGAGAGTCAAATTCACCTGTATGGCCTGGACGCATGATGGGAAGGGAATGTTCTATAACTCATACCCGCAGCAGGACGGGAAGAGCGATGGTACGTGACTGCCGCAGTGAAGCTGTGTTTTATTAAAGATCATGAAGTCTTGTAATTAAAGGGGAAGCTAGATTCGGTGCTGCATATGACAGCACTGGTCATATCTAACCTTTTCACATTGCAACACAGTGCTGTCCATAAACCCAGTTACAAACTTTTTTTTTTTTTTTAATCTCATAACACTTACAATTTTGTGTTCTGGCTGTGTTCATCTTTCGCATGCAGCACAGGTGACCAGTGGTGACCCTGAGGCTGCAGGTTGGTTAGTGACTGTGACTGGTTTAGGAAGGCCAGTGTCTCCCAGCTGTAATCTTGCTGATTTCTTGGTGCAGTGTGTAAAAGCCTCGCAGACCTAATGGAGGGCTTTGTGATTGGCATAAGCAGTTTTTACTGTGCTTCCTACCAGTGTTCCTAAAAAAATGAGTGTTCTTAAGCACCATAAAGTGATTTTTACATTTTGCCATATATCATTTATTGCCCCAATAGCTTGGTACATTTTCACAATGAGAAAATAAAGTTTAGTTTCATAATAGTCTTCGAAGTCAACAATATATGTGAATTACTTTATGTTGATAAGCAGCTGATGCCCAGCATTTAAAAAAATAAATAACTTAAATAATTTAAAAAATAAAAATTAAAAACTAATTAAAGATAATATAAATATTTAAAAACTTAAGATTCACAGAAGAATCAAAAAAGATAGCAAGTACATATCCTTGGTGTTGTCACCAGAGGGAGGACTAATTAATAACGTTAAATGAGCTAATCTGCAGTAACCATCCAGAGCCTGTAGTCTACCTTAGGCTGGCTTGTGATGTCGTGCATTCTGTGTGCTCTTGGGCTTAGCTTCATTTGTGAAGTCCAGGCGTCACAGTTGCCAGATCTGAGGGTGAGGAACCCTTAGAACCATCCTGCAAAGCCTGTGATCCTCTGCCCTTTCTTCCCTCCAGCTCACTGCCCCCTCCCCTCTAACCCTCACCCCCCACCCCCCACCCACTGCTCACCGCCCTTTCCTCCCCTCCAGCTAGTCCCTTTTCTATTTGTACTAGGGTATCCCACTATCCTCTGTTTCCCACCCCCTCCTGTAGCTTTAACTTTTATTTTAAAACAAAGCCTTGCTGTGTAGAGCTGCCTAAACTTTAGGTTGGCTGCCATTGCCTCGGCTCCTCAGTGCCTGGGTGACAGGTGGACACCGCCATCCCTGCTGGGAACAGAAGTTAGACAGGATCCAGCTTGTTCTTCACTTCAGTGTTGTTCGTTGCTCTGAGTATTTTCCTTTCCATTGCTGTGCTGAAAGACAGTGAGCAAAAGCATCTGGGGAGGAAAGGGTTAATTCGTCTCACGTGTCCAGGTCACACTCCATCACTGACAGAAGTCAGGGCAGGTTCTCAAGGCAGAAACTGAGGCTGAAACCATGGAGGAATGCTGCTTACTCGCTTGCTCCTCATGACTTGTTCAGTTTGCTTTCTTATATACCCAGGACTACCTCCTACCCAGGGGTGGCACCGCACACACAGTAGGCTTGTTCCTCACACAACAGTCAGCAATCAGGAAAATGCCATCGTCAGATTTATACAGTTATCTGAGGTTCCTTTCCCCAGATAACTCTAGATTGTGTCAGAATGACAAAACAACAACAACCAACCAAAACCCCCCCCCCCCCCATGCCATCAGGACAATCCCTACCCACAGATTAAGATAATTAAGATACTGGGATCCTGGGTTGTGGCGAGGGGTCATGTTGAGAGGAGCTAACATGTTGGTAGCACTGAGCCTTCCTTCCAGGGGCATGGGGTACCTCCATTTTTAGTTATTTCATTTCTTTGGGATGCTTACAATTTTCCTTATAGACCTTGTAATACTTTGTTAGGTTTATAGTGAATTTTTTTCATTTTGTAGGCTGCTAATGGTAACTTGATTCCTCTCCTTGTTTGCTGGCTGGTGTTCAGGAACACGTTTGACTTTGTGTCTTTTCTCTTTGCGTCCTGCAACCCATGTACTTAACATTTGAAGTGTTCTTAGCATCGTCTAAGAGTTAGGTTTCCTTAAGGTCGACAACTGCGTTTCAGCAGGTGTGCTCTATTCTTCAGGCACAGAGACATCCACCAATCTCCACCAAAAGCTCTGCTACCACGTCTTGGGGACGGATCAGTCAGAAGATATTTTGTGTGCCGAGTTCCCCGATGAGCCTAAATGGATGGGAGGAGCTGAGGTACCGTATGCTTGCCCTCAAAGACAAGTCTCATGGATACGTGTGTAAATATTTCTAATTGTAGAAGCACTAGAATGAAAGTTTAAAATATTTTAAAATATTGCTATTCAAATGGATTATTAAGAATGAAGATGGTAAATCGTTCAACTGTTAATTTCAACATTAAAGTCTTAATTAAAGCAAAACCTGCTTATGGTTATGATGACATAATGAAAGCAGGAACACCCCAGAGATCAGTTTCGTGGTCTTCTAGAATGTTTCCCGCCGCCCTCAGGTGAGAGGGAGAGACCGAGTCGCTCTGTGCTGCAGCTTCATCCATGCCGTGTTTTCTCACTCGGCATCTTTTCCCACTTTCTAAGGATCCATACACTGGTTGGGGCGGTTTTTAACAATAATTACCGAAGTGCTATGCTCTTGAAATAGGTTGGCCGTGTTGTATTCTGTGTCTCCAGAGTTAGCTGTGAAGGTACACAGGTGATCTCCCAGTAAGACCCCACACTTCTGTCTGTGTGCACAGGAATGTTGTTGACGGAAGGAGAACTTGCGGGGTGGTTTTTATGGCAGTTGGGATGTAACATCCCACTGTGGGTAAGAATCCGCCAGAAACCTGTTAGCGAGCTGAGACACCCCCTTTTCTGAAAAGCTAGTAGGACTTGGGCAGGAAAGGAACATTTTAAATTTTAAATTGTTATTTCCCAGTCTGGTTGGAGGGATGCAAGAACAGTGACAGGGTCTTGCCCCTGTGTCTTCGTATATAGTACTTTTAAGTTGTTCTTAGTCAGCGTTTCGTTTCCTTGCCGTGGTTTTCCCGTCCTGGACGATTTGGGTGTCAGGTGAGGTCTGGAAGGTTACACTTCTTGCTTCTCAGTAACGTGAAGGGAGGGATTAGAGAAAGGGGAGGGCGGGGCTCATCCAGAGCCATTTGCTGGCTTGGTTTGTCTCTGCTGCTCATCGGCTTCCCTATGCCAATCCTTCTGTAGCAAGATGCCCTTAGTTCTCAAGCCTTGGGGTATTTTTGTGAGGTTCACACCTCCATACCTTCCAGCAGGGATCTTTCCCCATGCCTCCTGGCCCAGAGGGAGTCACCTCTGGGGACCACTTCATCCCTCAGGCTGCCCTCTCACCTGCCTTCCAAGGCCCTCAGGCCACCTCCCGTTCACAGTCCCTCCTGTGCAATACCACACTGCAGTGCCTGGGGAAATTTTGTCTTGGGCCTTTGGGGTCTAAGCACAGGACAGCTGTCACAGAAAAATGTCAGCTGTGTAGTGTGGGTGAAAGGTTAGGGTGGAGGGGAGGGATTGCTGTGTTCAGGTTAGATGGGCCACCCCCACCAGAAACTTTGATATGTTAAAGTCATTTGTGAACCAAAAACTTAAAACAAAAATCTCTAAGAATTCAAACTTCCCAGCAGGGGGTGCTGCAGACTAAAGATTGTGGAACTCCTCACAGTGAGAAGGACTCAGACAGCTAGCTGAGTTCTACACTGGGGACTTAACTCTGTCACACCTTATTCTTGAAGTTTTTTGGTCTTTTTTTTAAATCTTAAACCTTAATATGTATTACATAAAGCCATAAGATATTTTCATACATTAGCTTGCAATCGCTAGTAATTTAAAAATACATACTTATATATACAATTATAGATGTTACACATAGATTCACATGAGAAATTCGCATACACACACACACACACAAAACATGGAGTCTGTTTTGGGCTGGCCAACTACTCCTGGGCATGTGGCTTGCCCTGGAGTGTGGTTAGAATACACAGTGTGCTGGTCTGGAGGCCTCCGTGGCTCATCTATTTAAATGTTTGGCCCCCAGTTAGTGGCACTGTTTGGGAAGGATTAGGAGGCGTGGCCATGTTGGAGGAGGCGTGGCCATGTTGGAGGAAGCTTGTCACTGGGAGAGGGCTTTGAGGTTTCAAAAGTCCACATCAGGTCCAGTTGTAGTCTCTCTGCCGAACTTGTGGCTCTGATGTAAGCTCTTAGCTACTGCTCTAGTGTCTGCCTGCCTGCCCGACAGCCTCCATTCTCCCTGCCATGATGGTTATGGACTCACCTTATGAAGCTGTAGGCAGGCGGCCTGTTCAATACTCCTTCTGTAAACTGCCTCGATCATAGTGTCTCTTCACAGCAGTAGAACAGTATTCGAGGCACCTAATGATGGATGCCCCAAAGGAGAGAGCTGGTTTTCCCTTTCCCAGAAAGTATCAGTTGCAGAGAGCTTCTAGGTGGGACTTTTGCCGACTTCCCCTTGTTTGTGTTAAGATTGTTTGTGTCTGGTGTCACCCGTGTCCAGTGACAGTGTGTGAGCTCATATGTTCTATCACCCACCACCTCTGGCTCCTGCAGTCTTTCTGCCTCCATTTCTCTCTCTCTTTTGTATGTGTATGTGTGGAGGGGGAGCATGAAGCTGTAGATTGGTGACATGGGTGGAAGGATCTCGGAGGATTTGGGGGAGAGGAGAGAATATGATCAAAATATTGAATAAAAAAAGTTTGAATAAAATACATTTTTTAAATTAATTTTGAAAATCGTATGCATTGCATGATATATATTTTGGTCATATTTACCTGTTAATGGCTTCCATATCTTCCTCTACCTTTTCTACCCCCTCCCAACTGCGTGGCCTCGTTTTTTGTTGTTTTTTGTTGTTTTTTGTTTTAGATAGCTCACTGATTCAGATTTGTGCTACCCATCTACTCATGGATGTGGCACCCACCATTCCCCAGAGTGTGGTCAACCTTCTAGGAGATCCCACTGAGAGAAAAATAACCTTCCCTCCCTCAGAAGCTGTCAGTTGTCTGTCTGTAGTGTCTCAGGCAGGGGTGGTGGCTCTCTCCTGTGCCGCTGAGAGCTCGCGGGTGCAGTGATCCTGTTATGTTCAAAAGGCACTGTTTTAAGGTCCAGTCCTCTAGCAACTCCAGTGTCTCCTCTCTCCACCCCCTCTCCTGGGTCTCAGGGCGGCAGTGGCTGAACACTTCACTGAACTCTGGACTTTGATCAAGTGTGACCCTTTGCATTAGCTACCGTCTGCGGCACAAAAACAAATAAAAACCGTGAGGTTGGAGCGCTGCACTCATCTGCAGTTTTACAGATAGGGATTCGAAGGTCAGTTTGATGATGTCCATTTATCAAGGTAACCATTGTAGGCTCCCGTGTGGGTCCCGTGAGTTCCCCAGCCTGGGGTTCTTCATCATCTCAGGTACACATTTCCTCCTGAGGAGTTGACCTCAAAGCCAATCAGAAATAGTTGGTTACCCCACGGCATTCTTGCTGCTGTTTGCACCTGTGGGCATATCTTGGCAGGCTGGCTGATTGCCAGCTCGGGTTTTGGGTTTTTAAACTAGAGATGATCAGCCTATATTGCTGTTGGAGGGCTGGTTAACTACTTTCCTCACCTGATTCATGTATCACTCAGAAAGGGAGGAAGGAAAACAAATGGAATTCTTGACTGACCAAGCTTGGGTCCCAGGAGAGGAAGAAGACATGGGTTAGAGACATAAATGCCAGCCCTTGTCAAGAGCCGAATTAGTTTGAACAGGGTTATTTTCTTTGTTTTTGTTTCATTGCGTTTTGGTTTAGTTTGGTTTGGTTTGGTTTGGTTTTTGCTCAGGATGTTCTGTTGTATCTGATTCTAACTTACCGGTAGGTCAGTATATCAAATAGCATTTGGATAGATTCGTGTTTTGCTTGGCTGTATTATTGTACTATCTGAGAATGCTGGCTAGTCTGACATATGCCTATCACAAATATGTAGTCATATACGCTTGTATGCCTGACACTGCCTCTTCTGCCACCCATGAATCCTATCTGAAAACTCACCGTGTGCATGGAGTTTGGCATTTGAAAGTTTTCCTTCATTGAGTGTTGGGAACAGACTCAGTATCAAAGTGATGCTGTTATGATTCAAAGCTGTTGTGAAAGGAGTCCAGTAAATCTGGTAAAGGTTGCCTCCGAGGTACGTGGTGAACTCTCCAAGCTGTTAAAGCCCGTTTGCCTGCCTCTGTTAGCCTCCAGGCTCAGGTGTCACTGCTTTCTCTGCTCCTTCTACTCACACAGTTAGTTCTCTGTTCCAGCATCCAGCACAGAAAGAGGTGAGTGTTTTAGTCCTAGAGGGTGGCATCTGTCCATCCTGAGATGTATGCTGAGAGTGAGTGCATTGCATATAGCCTGGGTATACACTAGGCAAGTTCCCTGGTCATGGGACCGCATACCTACACTAGCACAAGCAGTTGTAAGGATGGGAAGTCTTAAGCAGCTGACTTTAGAAGCCTGACTCCTCCTTAGGAATTGTGGACATATTTTCCTAAAGCATGCTGGGTTCTACATTTTTTCAGAGCTTTAATCATTAGTTGCTCCTCCCTGCCCATCATACATCATGTTCAATCAACAATATTGACTGTTTGCATCTGTCTGTCTTAAATAGCTTAGTGTTAGCTCTCAAAGCCCTGCCCTGGTTTTCTGTGTAATCTAGAATTGAGTTCAGTGGCAGCCACTGGGTAACCGTCAATAATCTTGGTTGAATAAACTCGTCCTTAGCTGTGATCCACTAAGTACCTATGTTTGTGGCATATCTTTGTTAGAGAAAATAGAAGCTGGGTGATCCTTCTGAAATCAGCCACCTTTGGTGACACCTGAGTGCCCTCATCTACTCTGGGCAAATGAATATGCTTTATTTTCAGGAAGGTCTTGTTTGTGAACCTCGCTGTGGTAGCTCACTCCAGGGGCGAGGCAGCACACAACTCAGTCTCCATTTTATTGGTAGTATTTCCAAGTAGCTGGAACCGAGGCAAGCCCCAGATGCTAGCTTTCTTTTCTCTCTTAGTTATTTTCTAGTTGGGTTAAATCAGCACTCTAAATGTAGGCCAGCGGACACCATAGAATACAGCTATCAGAATACTGACATATTAAACTTTATAGTAGTAAGAATGGTGACTTTCAACTTTGATTCCTACCAATACCGTGAAGAAGGTAGGTAGCTCTAGTGTCAGAACATAACTGTCTCGTTTATAGTCATTCTTGGGGATTTGCTTGTGTTAATGTTTTATTCAAGGACAAAAGTGACTATGACTTTAAGGAAGTTTGCAAGACTTAAAATCTTATAAAGGGTATGAAAACTAGAAACTTAGGAATTACATATTTCGTAATTGGTCAGGCTAGCATTACTGCTTCTCTTTTGCACACAGTGTTTTTAGTCAGATTGCTTCCAGAAAGCGAGGCTACTCTACTATCATACTGCTTAAAACAGTAATACTTTGTAGAGGAGGACTTAGGCTGTCCATCAAAGTCCAGACCCTGGCTCTCTTGTTTGTTTGCGTCTTGATTCCCCGACCCCCACCCTCCTGGCTTATCTGTTAGAGTCAGAAAGACCTTATTAGCAGAATGTTTGTCTTCACAGTGATCTCTAAAAGTCATCTTTAAAATAACCTTAAAGTAGTCTAAGAAGCTAAGCAACTATTGTTCCTAATTAATTTTTAGTGGAGAAAGGTATTTTTTCTAATCTGTACATTCAGAGGAAAATAATGTAGACATAGTTTTAAGATTGACAACTTGAACGTTGAAAATATAAAGGTGTTTCCAGTTAGGCAAATTATGCAACTCTGGGATGATCACCAAGAGGAGGACGCCTGTCTTAACTGTCATTGTGACAGCGGTGTGCCCTGGGACCCCTGCCTTAGACTGACTGTGACCTGCTGGGGCTGTTAGTCTGGTGGTGCTGGGATGCTCTTGGGATGCACCAGAAGCAGCTGCTCGCCAAGGTCTGGTGCTCTCGCGCGAACGTTGCTGTTCTGTTTTTCCATTGACTGAGGCGCTGCAGCTGAAGGCCTGTCACTTGTGATTGATGTGGCCTGGCTCGAAGCAGCTGCACAGTTTCTGTCTGTTTTCAAAGGACAAGGGAACAAAAGCCTGAACTAATTAATGTTAAAGAGGCTGCTTTGCATAATATCTAATAAAATTATAGTTGTGATTACTGATACTTTTAATATGGGACTGTCTAAAAAGGTGGGGCTAACATGACGAGCATTAGTTTGTCAGCTTTCTTTATTAAAAGCGGAAAAGAAGTGAAATGTGTGACTCTGATCAGTTGGAAGTGAAAAAGAAAGGGTCATAAAGAAATTGACTTTGAGGTGTAGATGTACATACCTGTAATCCTAGCACTCAGTAAGTGGAGCCAGAAGGATCAGGAAGGAACTGAAGGCCATCTGTGGTGGCATAGTGAGTTCAAGGCCAGCCTGAGCTTCATGAGATTCTGTCTTTAAAATATATATATGTGTGTGTGTGTGTTTGTGTGTGTATGTATGTATATGTATATTATATGTATATATGTATACACACACATATACACAGACACGCAAGACACGCACTCACACACAGGTCTGGGACTGAAACTGATTGGTAGAACATAGGTTTGGCCTGGAGATCTCACATTTGCCCTCCAGAACAAGAACAGAGAGGAGGGAAAAGCAAGAGTAGAATACAGGAAAGACTTGATAGCAGTGGTTTTAAAAAAAATTGCTAGAGAGATGGCTCAGCAGTTAAGAGCACTTACTGTTCTTCCAGAGGTCCTAAGTTCAATTCCCAGCAACTACATAGTGCCTCACAACCATCTGTAATGGGATCCAATGCCCTCTTCTTGTGTGTCTGAAGTCAGTCATAGTGTACTCATATATAATAAATAAATAAATCTTTAAAAAACAAAACAAAACCCTGCAGAATCTCAGAGTGGATATTGAAAACCAAATTAGGTCTCATTTTCTTTAAGTGGGCTCGCTAGACAGTAGGGTATTCTTCTCTGGCCACACTGGTCTGTACTGGCCTCGGCTCCTGCCCTGCACGGCTAGAGAACTTGACTGAAGAGCTGAAGCAGCAGCTGCAGAATTCCCTTAACAGTTAGTTGGGGTGACACACGAGTGGGTATTCCTACAGTTGCCTCAGGCTTGTGCTTTGAGGTGCCTTAGGGATCCCAGTGCAAGGATGAAGAACATTTTATGAAGAGCATTTTATTCTCACCAAACTGAGGATCCAGAGAGACTGAAGGGCTAGAACCTGTGTGTGTGGTGGTGGGGACTTCTGGGAAGAGTCACAGGGATTTACTTTTGGATCGCTCTGTGGCTTCTGTCAGGACGCATGCGCATTGAATGGGGCTCCCTAATTCAGGCTGAGCTCAACACCCAGGAGCTATAAACCACTAACAGCTTGACAAGGCTTGGTGACAGTGTTATGACAAAAGTCACAAAGCCTTATCAGCACCTAGGGAGTCAGTGGTCCCTAGAGAGCGAGGGCTTGTGCAGTCAGGCTGCAGACCTGAGACAGCAAAGCTGGAGAGCAAGTGGGAATGGGGCCAGCTGGTTTGCCAGAAAATTAATTGATTCAAAACATTTTACAGGCAGATTAGAGAGAAAAAGTCCTGACGACGTTCCAAGTCACAGAGTCCAATTCAGAAGTCACCACATGGCCGATGAAGCACAATAATATGACCTGGAGCCAGGAAAATCCTTAATCATAGGAATAGATTCAGAAATGGCAAATGAGTTAGCAAAGATTTTAAAAATTATAGAAATATTTTACAAAGGCTTTTAGAAAACGTTATACAGGACCAAGTGAAGCTCATTGTTTGAAATGCCAGGATAGAGATGAGGGTGTTGTTAAAATGTAAATGAGGGGAAATGCTAAAAAAAAAAAAAAAAAAAAAAAAAAAAGGTACTTTTGTTAAAATACACAAACCACAGATCCAAGGAGCACAGCAAATCCCAAGAACACTGTTAAAGCCAAGTCTGTAGTAATCTACTTACAAATAAGTGAAAGTAACAAGAAAATACCAAGAGCCTCCAGATTAAACACACACACACACAGATAATGTCAAATGAAATGACAGCTCTGAGGCATTGCCAGTGAGCTGTGCCAAGGGGCCTCCCCCAGTGCTATTTTTAAAACTACAGAACTTCACCACATGTCCTGCCCCCTTTGCTAAGATTTCTTCCTATTATTTGTGGCATTTGTTGATGTGTAAATATGTGGCATAGTTCCATGCTTACGTGTGAATGTCTCCTTCGTCAGGTGTGACATTTTCTGTGACTTTACTGACACATCATTAATATACATAAATAAAACATGAGTTTGTACATATAGATACTTAGAATATGTCTATGAAATGACCAAATTAAAGGATCACAGGTGGAAAGTGTAGCAGGGGTCTTATACGGAACAAGAGTCAACAGTGTGACCCTAATATAGCTGTCTCGTGTGAGGCTATGCCAGTGCCTGGCAAATACAGAAGTGGATGCTCACAGTCATCTGTAAGATGGAACACAGGGCCCCCAATGGAGGAGCTAGGGAAAGTACCAAAGGAGCTGAAGGGGTCTGCAATCCTATAGGTGGAACAACAATATGAACTAACCAGTACCCCGGACCTCGTATCTCCAGCTGCATATGTAGCAGAAGATGGCCTAATTGGCCATCACTGGGAAGAGAGGCCCCTTGGTATTGCAAACTTTATATACCCCAGTACAGGGGAACGCCAGGGCCAAGAAGTGGGAGTGGGTGAGTAGGGGAGAAAGGCGGAGGGAGGGTATAGGGAACTTTCAGGATAGCATTTGAAATGTATATAAAGAAAATATCTAATAAAAAATAAATAAAATTAAAAGAGTCAACAGTGTGTGTGTATGTGTGTGTATGTCTGTCTGTCTGCATGCGTGTGCATGCATTTATGTGTCTGTCTGCATGCATTTGTGTGTGTATGTTTGCGCCCACTCATTTAAGAGACAGAAGCATCTTGATTAATGCTTATTTAACCAGATATCTGAACACTGTGGCTCAGCCAAGTTGACATAAAGTTTACAATCATACGACTGTAGAGATACCGAATCTCATACACTGCAGCCAGGTAATGACGTAAGTCACAACAGCTGTCTAATAAGGTTGAATATGTACATATCCAGTGACTGGTTACTTCCGTTTTAGGTCTCCCACCTGGGAAGTACTTTAGCTTACAGATATGGATTTTCCTAAGGAATCGTTTATCGTATGAAGGAAACAATCTAAATATTTAATAGTAGGGAGAAGGCTCAGTTGTGTGGAATCCCTAGATTGTATGTATAGCATCCAGCAGGTAAAATATATAGATTACACTTATATAGATCAATGAAAGCTAGTAATCAAAAAGATATTACATGAAAATGAGGTGTAGAAGGATAAGCGTGGGTTGGTGCCGCTCTCACCAGGTCTTACAATAACACTTATCTTTACTTTAGATTTTTATCATGATTTTTTCTTTTTTTAACTACCTGTGGCTATGCTTTTTCATACTTGAGATTCCCAGAAGTCGAGGCCTTTTACCTCTGCGATCTTGTGGTAGACTTGACTAAGGGAATGTATGAAGCACTACTCGGCAGACATTTGCAAATGTGACCCTGGACTTGGTATCTGCACCCGTCCGCTAACCCTTGCTGCTTTAAAATAATGACTCTAAATACAGGTAACCACAGGCAGACCTAGAGGTTAAATGTGTTAGTGTTAAAAATATCAAACTACACATGCTTAGATAATAGGTGAGAAATTTAAATAGAAATGATCACATCCTATTTTACTGATAATTCTTAAATACCTATGTGTGGGCCGTGGACCATGTCAGGAGACTTGGTAAGGCTCAGTGGGTTTAGAAACCATGGCACCCACCTGTGGATGGTAGGAGTTTCCCTACTCCCAACCAGATTCCTGGCCTGGAACACATGACCACAACTCCCCACACAAGAACGTGACCAGTGGTCTCGCAGCACAGAACACACAGTTCTCCATGTTAATGAGGTATATAGATGGGCCTTGGGGGTTTAGCCAAGGAGCTTCCCTTCCTGGACAGTCCTTCCTGCAAAAGGTATTTAACCTCTGGTCCACCCTGAGGAAATTGTATGCATCATTTCCCACTATGATCAGTGAATACACACTATGGACAAGAATGTCCATAGTCTCTCTCTCTCATCAAGAATTATCTTGGGGAATATGGAGAAAGCCTTTGTCTACAGTACACCCAATTCTCCCACAGAAGGGCACTCTGTGCTCCCTTCATTCCCAAGTCCTCCACCTAGGAGTCAGAGAACCCCGTTCCTCCCCAGGCTGGTTCCTCACCCATCGTAGGCTGAGCACTATAACGGCACTCTGGCAAGCCCAGCACCTAATGATGGCTTAGGGTAACCTACAGTCTAGGGTCCTGCTTTCCATTTTTTGTCTGCCAGAGCAGAGTTCACACACACCAGCGGCAAGATGGGATGCAAATCTATACCTATGTACTTTGTTTTTTAGAGTTATTTCGTTCTCGGGTCCTGAGTTTGGAGTAAAGGCATTTGAAGTTTCCTTTTTCCCTTAGTTGGACATGAAATGTCCACCCAAGCCTCTTGGACATTTGGTCCCCTGCTGGAGGCACTGTTCTAACAGGTCCCTTGAATGGCTGTAGCTGGAGGAAGTATGTTACTGTGGGGTGGGCCTCGAGGTTTGTAGCCCAGCATGGCTTCCCACCAGTCTCTGTTTCCTGATCTACCCAGATGTGATCAAGCTCCTGCTGCCAAGCCTTCCTTGTCATGGTTGACTGTTGCCCCTTAAACCATAAATGCAAATTAACCCTTTCTTCTTCACGGTGCTCCTTTCAGCTATGTGGTCACAGTGATGAAAACAGTAATTAATGCATATCTAACAGTTGGCTAAGAGAACAGGTCTGGGACTTGGGCTTATATGCTGTTTTTGCCTCTTTGTAGCTATCTGACGATGGTCGGTACGTCTTGTTATCCATCTGGGAGGGATGTGATCCAGTAAACCGACTGTGGTACTGTGACCTCCAGCAAGAATCCAATGGTATCACCGGTAAGTCATTTTCAGACCTCTGTAACTATCCCAGGATGCCCCATCAAAAGGTGGTGTTTCAATCTTCTAGTTGCCACTCAAGAAACCATCTTCCTTTCTACCACATCAGCCCAGTTCATACAGATTTTTCTTTTTGTGTTATTCCATGTAGATAAAGACAAGGAGATGAAGCTGGCTCTTAATGTCCCTGTAGGTTAGGCGTAAGTGCTTCTGCTCTTGTTTGTGGTAAGATCTCTTGTGCCAGGGAGAAGTTGGAGTACTGAATTATCTTGGGGAACATGGAGAAAGCCTTCGTCTCCTGTACACCTAATTCTCCCACAGAAGGGCACTCTGTGCTCCCTTCATTCCCAAGTCCTCCACCTAGGAATCAGAGAACCCCATTCCTTACCAGGCTGGTTCCTCACCCATCTTAGGCTGAGCACTATAATGGCACTTCTGGCAAGCCCAGCACCTAATGATGGCTTAGGGTAACCTACAGTCTAGGTTACCCTGTAGCTGTTTAGAGTCATATAGTTGTTAGGATGCAAACTGTTAGAGGCAGGTGGTTAATATAAAAGTGGGTATTTACCAGATTAGCCAGTAATCTTATGATGACCCTTCCTGAGCTGTGTATACAGGAGCAGTCTGGTTTTGCTTTCTGAAGCCTTGTATGTCACCACAGACAGTGCAGAACCAGCCCCTTAAAAATTGAAGGGAGTCACCAGGCACGTGGTACAGGCCTTTAACCCCAGCACTGTGTGGGCAGAGGCAGGTGGATCAGTAAGTCTGAGGCCAGCTTGGGCTGATGGCCAGTTGAAAGGTGGCCTGCTGTACTACCGTCAGACATTAAAGCTTTTCAGTCCATAAATTTACGATATTGAAGTTTTTCCAGCTCTGAAAACCTATCACATAAGCTGACATCCAGATGAGGACACCTAACAAACTAGTTAGCGTACAATAGAGACTCTTCACTTGGGCCTTCAAAATATACAATTTATATTTATAATTTAGTTGCCTCATTAATAGAACCTAACTTTCTGATACAAAGATATGTTTCCTTTTGATTGGGTACTGCATTATTTAAACTTCTGAATAAGGAGCACATGCTGTCGTTCTGGCTATCACAGAGTATATTTAGGCATGTAGCAGGATGCTCAGTAATTTATTCTAGTGCTATGCATATATATACTAAAGCCATTTGTTTTATTTAAAGCTAGAGCCACCACTGTTCACCTTCTGTAAGGAGAAGCCATGACATACGGTATTCTCTGAGGCTCTGTATAGCCCAGCCAGCTTTAGGTTGGCCACATTGTTGCTGTCCTTGAGCTTGAACTCATGCTTTGTAGGTGGTAGAAAGGATTTGGGCTTCCCCTGGTTTATTAAAATTCCCAGTTATAACCTGTTGCTTCTCAAAAGAGAGAGAGCGAGAGCTGTTTGCATCTTCTGTTTATAACTCAAATCTTTGAATTATTAAGTAGACTGATGCTACAAAAGGATACAAACTCACAAATTAAAACACACGAATTGTTTAACTTCCAATATGTAAGGAAGTTCCATCCACATGTTCCCACGCTGAGCTGCGATTGCTAGCTCCACCTTACTGCCACAGAGCAGTGTTCCCTTGTGGATGTGTGTAGGAGAGACGCAGATGGGGATGGGGAAGAGAGTGAATCCTTCAGGAGAATCCTATTGCTGGCGAGTCGGCTTATGTGAATGTGAGTGTGAACTCACCATTCCGGCAAGTGTGAGCTCTGTGGGCCCGGTTGTCAAGAAGCACAAGCAGGCTGATGCTGTTTTCCTAAGTGGAATTTCTTCTTCTCCGGTGAAGCCTCACCTCTAAGCTTTGACTTTTCAGCTGTTGAGCGAGGCTCATCTATTGTACAGATCAATATCCTGTGCTTTACTTTAATCATATCTACAGAATTCCCTGACAGAAACTCCTAAGTTAGTGTGCCAGGTCAATAACCTATGGGTCCCCACATAATGGGTCTTATGACACTGTCCTAAGTTAACAGTTTTCATGAGGTTACTGAGCTAGTCAGTTTGGGGGTCAATGAGAGAGGGTCATTGTTCCCATCAGACTTCCAGAGGCAAACCTGATCACCAGTGAGTGTGCTGCAGAGACGGCTGCCAGTTCCCAGGTAGTGCAGGGCCTGTTATCTTCTTCATTTTATTTATTTATTTATTTTGAGATTTATCTGTATATACATGTGTGTGTGGCAGGGGGGCGGTGGATGCTTTACCCACACGTATGTCTGTGCCAGTAGAGGATGATGGATGTCCAGAACCGGAGTTATGGACAGATGTGAGCTACCATGTGGTTGCTGGGAATTTAAACTGGAGTTCTCTGGTAAAAGGCCTGTGTGCTTTTCTGCTGAGCCATCTCTCCAGCCCCATCTTTTCATAATTTACTACTTCACTAGCCTTACATTTGAGGATAACAGAAACAAACCACAGTGGTTGGGATTGCCCCACGGGGCCACTCAGCTTAGGTTCAAAAGTAATTGCATGGGGCAGTTTGTTATCACTGTGAATCAGTCATATGATTACAGCTATTTAAAGAAGCAAAACAGTTGTTCCCTGATGTCCGTGTGATATGGATTCCAGGACTCCTGGCAGACAACAGCATCCACAAGTCTGTTATATAAATGGTCATCGTGTTCTCTTGGGACCCCCTACCTCTGTCTGTGTGTTTCACATCCTTTCTAGACATACTAAGAGCTAAGAAGCATAAATACTGTGTAAGCGGTTGCTGATCTGCGTTGTCTGTGGGCCAGTGAAGTCTAATGTTCGGGACAGATGCATCTTTTTCTTCAGCATCTAGTCAGTCTGGCTGGTTGGATCCGGAGCTGTAGATCCCACAGCAGTTAAGGGCTACGTACAATGTGTGTTACTGACTAAGTTGATGTCATCTCTAAAAAGGAGACATGGCAGATGGGAAGAACGGTTGTTAAGTTACTTGCATAGCTCATTTTAATTACAGCTCAGGAGCTTGGTTTGAAGGTTGTTTTTCCCTCTCAAGATATGGAAAATTAATAACCTGCTTCACAGGGAATTATACAAAAATAGCGAAAATGCCCAGGAAGGGACTGAGCAGGGTTAGGGTTTCTAGTGTACAGAGGGCTCTGTGCTTCCTTTGTCATTTTCTGTGACAAAGATGAAGTTCTGGAATCACAACACTTTGATTTTAGATGATAGAATAGGAGGTTATAGTCATACTTGGCGAGTTTTTGGTTGGTTGGTTGGTTGATTGGTTTTTAAAGTTACTCTCAATACAGGTTTTGATTATTACTTTGTTGACTGCAAATCCAGAGTTGTATCTGAAGAGTTCTCTGCGTGTACCTCTGTGGTGAACTGGTGGGAAGGGTCCATTGTGCAGGCTGATGTTAAGGGCTGTGTCTAACTGGTAGGGGTCAATACCTCCCTCCAGCTCTGGATCTGCTCCCTACTTTTGTCATCCTACTTAAGAGAAGGGGCAGCCATGGCACTTAAGTATACTGTTTATCTTAAATGTTGGTGAATTAGTCAAGAATACATGTTGACTAAAAATGACAGGAAATGTTAAACTTCTACTTTTATGTTAAGGGAGCATGTTCCTTTTGGTAAATTTAAAACCCTTTTCTCTGATTTTAACCTTTCCCCTTCAACGGCAGAAAGAACTGTTGGGATTTTTCAAATAAATTAATTCTTTATTAAGACACGACAGAATTGGCTTCCTTAAGAAGTGAGCAGCTTAGCCAGTCAGTAATTACAGTACATGCTAGCACTCCGGAGCAGAGGCAGTTTTTCTATGAGATGTAGTAGTTAATATCATTAATCATTTCTAAGGCAAGAAATGGAACTGTGTCTTTGCTTTAGGAAAACCATAAGAAGTTAGGAAACAAATTAGTCCCCAGCAAGAAGCAAGCTTTACAGAAAGCAGCACTAACTTTATGGCAGAGAGGTTGAGAATTGAATTCTGTTGGCCTCAGAGTGAATAGTGGCACATATAAACAAAACGGGCAGAACTGAAGGGGTTAAGGAATTAAGTCTCCTTTGAAAAAGTTATTTTCCTGTTGTCCATTTAAATCAACAGGGTTCTCACTTATAACTAACAAAAATGGATGAGCCCCCATGGTGCAGCCAAAAGACCTTTTCTCCCTTTTTTTGCGAATTGCTTATTTTTCTGTCAAAGGATGCTGCAGCACAAAGACCACCTTTGGAGATGTCTGACCGGCACGGCCCTGGCCCCTCAGCTGTTCTTTCAGCACCCCAGCCGTGTGCTATCTGCACCCAGTGTTTACTGATGCCTTTTCATCAACTGTAGCAAAGAACTGGAATCAGCCTATATGAACAGCAACAAATGAATGGATAATGAAAATATGGTGTATTTATCAGATGAAATAATATGCAGCTATAAAGAAAAATGCAAGCACAAAGTGTGCAGAAAAATGGATGGGTTTTATTAAGTGTATAATATTTGGTGAGGTCGCAGAATCTTAGAAAGAAAAAAAAACATATAGTCTCCCTCATGGGGAACCTAGCCAATAATATATGTACAGATTTAAACAAAGATATATATTGGTACAGTATAAGATGTAGAAAAGACAGTATAGAAAAAGAAAGGCTAAATATTAGAGGATGCTGTAATGGACACAAGTTAAAAAGAGAATATAAAGCTACTTATTTTTTGTTCTAACTGTCATGGATTTGGAGGTTAGTGGTAGGTAAGTGCATGTGGTACAGTTGATAGCAAGACTGTAAAGTTCGGTGTGAAGCTGCACAGCTGCTATGTGGCTGTTCTTACTGCATAGAAGGTCATTGAGATGCATAGACTTCGGGGTGGTTAATTCTGTGTGTGATGCTTGCTCTTAAATTCCAAGTCTTTTATCATACAGTTAATTTAATTTAAATACAAAATGTTTTTAAGTTTTACAGCTGTTTTGATACATTCAGCCACAGCTCCGTATTCTGATGAGCTGTAGACTCACAGTGAGCATTCATAGCTAGAGTCAGCTTTCAGAACGTGGTGACGGGCCCATAGGCGTAGCTGAGGTTTTGTAGTTGAGCAGAGCCTAGTTATTCACATAACTTTGCTTGCTTCTCTTCTGGCTCACCTGAGCCAGAGGAGTTTCCTGCATGCCTTGGGTCTGATCCATCCTCAGAGGTGTTGGATGTGTTGGGATTGTTATAAATGCCACTGATATTTCACATCAGGAAATGCTTTATAGTCAGAGGCACATTTTAAAAATCTGACATTTTACTGGACCAAGATTTTGTGTCAACAAATGTCGTAGACATGAGGGATGCGTGCACACTTGTGTGTCTGTGTGAGAAGCATTGTTTATGTGAACAACTTACGGTTACTGTAGAGTGCATCACCTACTGAGTACTCATTTGAGGGGAGCAGTGTAATTGTCCCTCATAGGCAGGGTTTTAGCCTCATGAAATGTAATTGTGAGGTCTCTGATCTGGGAGTTTGCCTGATTATGTATTCTGAGTTGAAACAAAGTACTGCAAACACTTACAATAAGGCTTTCCCAGTGCACTGTGCTTTAGGCAGAAAGGGAACAGAAGTAAGCACAAATCCAGGGACAGAGACAGGCGTGTCCCAAGTGATTCTGCTGGGCGTGGAGGTGGACGGTGACACCTGTGTGCTTCTCCATGGTCCATGCAGGAGTGGTTGGGAGCTGAAACATCCAGTCATGGAAGGTCCAAGATGTATATTAAGGACACTCTACCTTGGCATTAGTGCAGGAGCTAGAGACAAGAAAGAATTTCCCCTGATCCATGAGAGACACTGACCTCCAAATGGAATCAATAGAGGTCTAGAGCCCTATGCACCAAGAATTTAAAGTGTGCCTGTGTTGGGGTTATATTAGAAGAGGCAAGCAAAAGGAAAGACAGACCTTCTCTGGAAGATTTCCCACCTCACTACAGGCCCAAGGGTCTCACAGACAAGGATATCAGCATCACACAGCCAGAGAACATCATGCAGAGACATTTGCCAGCATGAGAGATAGAGTCAAGTCAGTAGGTACACCAGACTGCAAAGTGGGTTACACACACCTTGGGTGGGAGGTGGGGAGTGGGGAGGTGGGTTAGGATTTCTTTTTCTCTGTAGCCTTGGTTGTCCTAGAACTTGCTCTGAGGACCAAGTCAGCTGCGAATTCAGAGATTTGCCTGCCTCTGCACTCTCAGAAGGAGGGCTGGGATTAAAGGTGTGCATCAACTACCTAGGTATTAAACACACTTTAAGAACTAAATCATAATGCTGCCGTTAAAAAATATATATATATAAAAGAACCTTGGATGTGTACACAAGAAGCTAAGACTATAAACAGCCATTAGACTTAGAAAGTGACTAACCCTTTTATGAGGCGAGCACGTGGCCACTGCCAGCCTGAATACAGCTCCTCATAAGAGGAAATTAAGCATATTTAAGAGAGATTTAGTGGGAAAGAGTGGAAAGGAGTTTGTAAGGTGCAGCCCACCACAAAGGGGAGAAACATGAGTTATTGGACATGAAGACCAAACCTCTACAAGACCATACCTCTTCATACCTCTCTGAGGTATGAAGCCGCCATTCTCCTGAAGGCTGCTCGGGGAAGCTAATGAGGTGAAGAATGGTTGCGATAAGATTTTGCTGTGAGAATGATGCAGCAATCTCAGTAAATAGCAGAGTATGTCTTAAAACATATTACAGAGATTAAGCTTCATGATCATAAGCCCCCACAATGAGTTTCATTTAAGCATTGAAATTCTGGAGATTGTAGGTAGCAGTCTGACCCAAGTTTAGGGAGCACATGAACAAATTAAAAGTGCCTAACAATAGTTACACATGATTATCTAGTCTTTCTGAGGCCGATGGAGTGAATGGCGGAATTCCATCAGGTGCACAGACTTGAGGGTATCCATAGGGAATACCCCGAGATTGACACGTCATTCCCGGTGAGTTAGCGTGTTCTTCAGTTATGTACAGAACATTTAAGTCAAAGGCTATTCTTAATAAATCGAAAAGTATTAAAATAAGACCAGAAGGCTGCAGAGATGGCTCAGTTGTTAAGAACACTGGCTGCTCTTTCTGAGGACCCCAGTTTAATTCTCAGCACCCAGATGGCAGCTCACAGCTATTTGTGACTCCAGTTCCAGGGAACCTGACACCCTTACACAGGCATACATGCAAGTGAAACACCAGTGCACATAAAATGAAGGCAAATAAATCATCCAAAAGCAAACAAACAAACAAAAAGGATGCATTCTTTGAGCACAGTAAGTTTAGACAGATGTCAACAATAACCAACGGCTGAACAGACCTCACCAGGATACTGTCCTGTGAAAGATGTGAGTTGCAGAGGAATGTTTGTGGTGACAGTTTAGTGACAGCTGTAAATGTGCATGCTGAGGAAGATAGAAAAGGTGCACAGAGGGAGGCCGAGAGTTCACTGGGCACCGCCTGTGTAGGCTGCTGCATTGCTTCCCATGCTGTGTTTCCCCAGATGAGGCTCAGAGAGACATCACATTTCCTGCAAACCTTACTACGGTACAGTGAACCCATTCCCAACAGCATCGTTCTCTCTGAAGTACTGATTTTTCACACTTGGGGCTGTCATGCTTCCTTAGAAAAATCTTTAGGTTTGTTTTGTTTTGTTTTTTTAATTTGTCTTTGTTTAGATCCCACATTTCCTGCCAGGTACATCCCTAAGTGTTTTACTAAGGTTGCCTCCACTATAAACGATGCCCCTCTCACTTTGCTCTCTGACCGGTTATTGCCAACAGAGAGGGGAGCTTTTTTTTTTTAAAGTTATTATTTTTATTTTATTTTAGTTATTAGATTTTTATTGTTACTGCTAGTTATTGGTCTTAAATTATTTTTTAAAAATAGTTTCACTGAATTTTGATTATGGGGTAGAGACCAACAGTCACTTTATAAATAGTTTTCGAGTTTCCTATGATTCTTAGTTGATGGTTGAGAAAATAAGGCTAAGCAGAGGGTAAAGAGGTCATCCGCAGTCACACGGCCGACCAGTGGGAGAGAGCTGGGCCATCCCCAATCAATCACACGGCTGACCAGTGGAGGAGAGAGAGGTGGGATGTCTGTCCACAGGACTGGTTCTCCTCCTGTGTTGGAAGTGGACTTTGCCTGAAACCTTTAAGTCAGCAGCACATTATGCAAAGATACTCTGGGTGCCAGTATGGCGGGAGTGTCAGGTACTTATAGAAGATAGTGGAGTAGGAACGAGTTGTCCAGATTAAAATAGAAGGATCCTGGGGCATTGAAGGCAGGAGGTGTTTAGAGAATTTCTAAAGTCATAGAGTTCTTTCACGTATACATTTTCCAAGAAAGTCACTGAGCCTGTGTGTCAGGCACGTCAGGTGTTGTCAGGTGAGCTTTTACTCATTAAAGGAACTCAACAGAGAACCATTTACAGGATGACAGCAAATGCTGTTAACAGTTTTATTGGTGACCACTGTATACCAGATCTTAGGAATAAAGGACTGGAGAGTGCTGTAACTCCACTCAGTATAGCCTTTATTTGTATCTTTAAAATACCTGCAAGCTATGTTGTGAAGTAGCAAGCAAACCCATAAGCACTTAGCTCTAGTTTGAGAAGAACATGGAGTGTGAGCCTGGTAGAAGTGGCTGGCTATTGGAGAGTGGGCCAGGTAGAGGAACCACCTGTGGCTTGCCTAGCACCTCAGCAGAGGAGGCAAGATTTTGAATGTGTGAAGGTGAGAAAGGACTGTTTTATGGTGTGGGAACTTAACTCGGAGTGTAATGGGAAAGGCGCTGGAAGGTTCAAAGGCACCATCATGGACCAGGTCAGTATGTTAAGACATTGTGCTGCCTGGAATAGAGTATACCAAGAAAGGTCATGGGAAAACCAGGCAGACAGCTGATGCTATAGGCCAGGGCTTCTGAGACTTAGAGCTAGCTACTGACTTTTGAGTAGGCTGCTGCTTTGCCAATTTTGTAGCATCTCTGACCTCTGCCACTAGATGACAGTAGCACGCCTCACCTCCTAAGTCAGGGCAACCAAAACACACTGTAGACCTTCCAAACGCTGCTTGAAATTGGAGAGTCTGTTGCCCCTGGTTGAGGGCCACTGCTGTAGACCAGATTGGGGCAGGGGCATTGCAGGGTGGCAGGAAAGGTGGAAAGACAGGCTTTACTATGAGACCTGCTCAGGTAGAAGATGATTTAGCAGGTGTGTGGAATGGTAGGGCAGATGAAATCCTTCAGTCTCCCTTTAGCACCGAGGGTTTTCAATGGCTCCTTGGCACCCACCCACAATTAGCCCTTGCTCCTTTTTGTGTGCTGAGCTCCTAGTACCATCTATGCTGTGAACTTCGTAGAAAGAAAAGAACCTCTTGCCTCCCTATGTGAAAACCTACATCGCTTCTCCCAGGATCAGATGATAGAAGTGCTTTCTTTCTTCCCAGGAATCCTGAAGTGGGTAAAACTGATAGACAACTTTGAAGGAGAATACGACTACGTAACCAACGAGGGCACAGTGTTCACATTCAAGACGAACCGCAATTCTCCCAATTATCGGCTGATCAATATCGACTTCACGGACCCTGACGAGTCCAAGTGGAAAGTGCTCGTTCCGGAGCACGAGAAAGATGTCTTAGGTAAGGCAGGCAGCTGCTTGGAAACTGTGCTTATGAGAACATCGAAAAGTCGGTCCTCCATGGTCTGCTGACTCTGTACAGAGCTTGTGGCTTGTAATTATTAGGATGGCCATCCCTAAACAGTGTATGCTGTCTAATTAAAAGGAGTAACAGCTCTTAGCTTTAAACTTTTCTATGACCTTACCTGTTTGTTTTTACCTGTTGTAGATGTGAGGGTGAACTTCCAGCTATCTTGCTAGAAAAGAGAATAGACTGCCCCTGTTTTTAATTGAAAGCTGCCACAGGCGCCTACTCATCTTATCAAAAATAATATGCTGACTTACAAATGACTGTATGAAAACTGAATTTATCTAGAAGACTCACTAGTCTTTTACTAGGTTTTTACACAAAAGAGGAATTCAATCAGCCCTTCTGTCCAAAGAAGAGTTTGCTGGCTAGAAGTGAATTTTTGTGCTAAGTTCAGTGAGGAAGTCTCAGGCCATTTAGAAATATATCATATGCAGTGGGGAATTGCACCCAGGCGGCAGATTAGCAGCTTCTCAGAGAAAGCACTCCTGCAGTGTGTTTTCCAGTGCATTCAGGCACTCCTACAGTGTGTTCTCCAGTGCATTCAGGCGTTCCTGCAGTGTTTTCTCCAGTGCATTCAGGCATTCCTGCAGTGTGTTCTCCAGTGCATTCAGGCATTCCTATAGTGTGTTCTCCAGTGCATTAAACACTCCTGCAGTGTGTTCTCCAGTGCACTAAGGCACTCCTGCAGTGTGTTCTCCAGTGCTCTAAGGCACTCCTGCAGTGTGTTCTCCAGTGCTCTAAGGCACTCCTGCAGTGTGTTCTCCAGTGCATTCAGGCATTCCTATAGTGTGTTCTCCAGTGCATTAAACACTCCTGCAGTGTGTTCTCCAGTGCATTAAACACTCCTGCAGTGTGTTCTCCAGTGCTCTAAGGCACTCCTGCAGTGTGTTCTCCAGTGCTCTAAGGCACTCCTGCAGTGTGTTCTCCAGTGCATTCAGGCATTCCTATAGTGTGTTCTCCAGTGCATTAAACACTCCTGCAGTGTGTTCTCCAGTGCACTAAGGCACTCCTGCAGTGTGTTCTCCAGTGCATTCAGGCATTCCTATAGTGTGTTCTCCAGTGCTCTAAGGCACTCCTGCAGTGTGTTCTCCAGTGCTCTAAGGCACTCCTGCAGTGTGTTCTCCAGTGCATTCAGGCATTCCTATAGTGTGTTCTCCAGTGCATTAAACACTCCTGCAGTGTGTTCTCCAGTGCACTAAGGCACTCCTGCAGTGTGTTCTCCAGTGCTCTAAGGCACTCCTGCAGTGTGTTCTCCAGTGCATTAAACACTCCTGCAGTGTGTTCTCCAGTGCACTAAGGCACTCCTGCAGTGTGTTCTCCAGTGCTCTAAGGCACTCCTGCAGTGTGTTCTCCAGTGCATTCAGGCATTCCTATAGTGTGTTCTCCAGTGCATTAAACACTCCTGCAGTGTGTTCTCCAGTACTCTAAGGCACATGCACTCAGCCATGTAGATCCGGGTTCACATCAGGACCTGTAAGGAACTCCTTCTCCCTGCCCACTGTGCTTTGCAGGGATTTAAGTCTGATACTGCAGCAGTGGACAGCAGAGAGCTAATCTCAAGGTCACAGGCTCCCATGGGTATTTCTCACTGTGTCTCTTTTCTACAGTTTCCATGGTTTGAGTTTACTTCTTCTTCTCTCAGCCTGGTCATTTGGCTGTACCCCGCCAACGCCTTGTATTAATATCCCTACCTTCAACCCTCATACCAGTATCAGATAAGCCTTATGATAGCCCCACCTGCTCTTCCCAGCAAAATCCACAACTCTAGGGCCAAGCTTAGTACAGGCTTTTGCACTAAGTTTGCAGCTGGCCCTGCCTCCCAGATTCCTGCCTCATGCAGTGCAGACATGTCTCCAGCTGTGGACAGAGTGGCGCTTTGTCTACCCCAGGCTTCAGTGGGTAAAAGCGAGCCATCCTGCTCTTCACAGTGGGAAGACTTACAGCACCAGTCCTGTCTTCCTCAAAGCTGTCTTCTCTTGCTCCTAAGTCATAGAGCAGGTCCTGGGGCATTTCATTTCCTTGAACATCCTCAGGCCAAGACCCTTTCAGAGTCTCTTTGAGAGCCACTGAGGCAGAACTGTCCCCATGAGGTGGGTACCCCCAGGAGCACTGCCAAGGTGCCACACTCGGCCCTACTCTATAGTATTGACACGTCTTGGTGTGTCTGAAGGATACTGTGGAAGCCTATGTCTTTGTGTCGGTACCCTGGTGATTTTAGGCACAGCTTAGGTTGGAGTGGTGATTCTTGTAGAAGGATGCTGTCAATGGTTCCCAGCCATCTGAATTCTCTTCTACCATTTAAAGTAATGGGGAGGCTGTGAATTCTACCATAAGTGACATCCTATGCCATTTATATACAATCCAAATTAGTAGCTGTCAGTTGAGGGTGCCAGTTTGCTTCTGAAAAGCTGTAGCTCTTTAGACTGGGAAGGGAGGCCTTCAGTATTGTTGCACTCATCTCTTAAAAGAAGCAAAGGTTGCTGTACGCCATCAGTGCAGAATGCACTGTTGTGGTACACTGTCAGTGAAGAATGCCCTATTGTGCCTACAATTGAGAGGTGACTCAAAGGGCATCTCCAGAGTCAGCTTTCATTCATGATACTCCACAAGTCTCCTGTCCTTTTCTTACTCACTTGGTCCAGTTTATAATTCGGATGTACTCATGGTTAACACAGTTTGATTATTCCCTGACAGCTGGAATTTACTCTGTGTCCACCCATGCTTCCTTCTCTCTTTAGAACAGAATGTCCCATGAACACCTGAGATAGCTTGCTGGGCTGAGCCACTCCTAAGCAAGTTAACTTGTGGATATTATGAATTCTTAGTATCTTTGCTTAAGGAAAAGTTTGTGGTAATCAAGGCCACCCAAGATGACAGCGGCCAGTGTCTTGATGCTCTTGTGGATAATTAGTCACATTCTGAGTGTGAGTTTCCAGTTTCTTCTTGGGTCATAAAAATAAGCAGTGTCAAGAACCCCATCATGAAACCCCAGGAAATCTTGTCCTTTCAGTATGTCTGGTGCATGGCTCGCTGTGCTGCTGTTTCATCCCTCCTGGCCTGTCCCCACTCAGGCTGGCTTCTGTGTCTGCCATTCTAGTTCCTCCTTCCCCAACGACTCATGCTGTGGTTGTAGCACATGGGCATATTAATGGGACATTTTTCTTGTCCAGCCCACTATGGTGATGCTGTCCATGTCTAGCTGGTCTGGGCTCTCTATATAAGAAAGGCTTATAGACAGGAAACCTGGTTTCCTTCAGTGACGTACTGTATGTAACCTGCAAGCCAAGGATAACCTTTCCTTCCGTCCTGGTGTTTATCACAGCAGCTGAAACCAAGCTAGGACACCCTGTTACACCAAGTCCTGGCAATCTGTGAGCTGTAGCTGTACTCTCCTGCCGGGCTTCATGCCCAGTGTTCCTCCTGGCATATATAACCGTGTTTATTCTTACTTCCAGCCTTCCGCAGACTCCCTCTGTTTTGCATTTACCTGTCTGGCATACAGGATGTCAGAAGCATCGTTCTATACTGCTGTCCATTCCCCTGCCTTCTCAGCAGTGGCTAACTTAAACTCCCCCCTCTCCCCAGCTCACCAAATGCCCCAAGGCAGGACCACTACCAGCATCACTGTCTTCCAAAACCAAATGGCTTTTTTTCTGAGTCTTCAAAGTGAATCTCCTCATCTTTACAGGATTCCTTTCTGTCCCTCCTGATCGGCACTTGCATCGCTGGGTCCTTCCCTCTCTCTTCACTGTGGCCTTCATTTCTTCACATACCCTCTATGCTATTAGAATCCATTTTCCGTTTTTAAGAAAAATATTTATTTATTTATTTATTTATTTATTTATTTATTTATTTATTTATTTATTATATGTGAGTACACTGTAGCTGGTTTTTTTCAGACACACCAGAAGAGGGCATCCCATTGTAGATGGTTGTGAGCCACCATGTGGTTGCTGGGAATTGAACTCAGGACCTCTGGAAGAGCCATCAGTGCTCTTAACCACTGAGCCATCTCTCCAGCCCAGAATCTATTTTTCTATCGATAACCCCAAGTTATTACTTGCTGTGTTCCGTCTGAGCTGCTCTTAACTCCAACAGGCCAGCCTTCATGACCATGATTTTTAGATTGTTACCACATGGCTTCTTCTCCTCTTTCTACCTTCCTCTCCTTCCTTGTGGTCTCATATCAGACCCCAAGCCACAGAACCTTAACCTCGCCTATGTCTCTTATGCCCAGCTATTGGCTGTTGGTATCTTTATTTAAGTGATAGTTGTAAATTAGCAAGCAAGGTCACATTATATGTGCGATTCTCTTATTCTTGGGAGCAACCAGGCCTTATGGGTCAGTATTTATCATTACAGTACATATAAAGAAATCAAACCTCCATATACTCTAACAGCTTGTCTCCTGAAAATCCTTCCCAGCCCTTTCCCACACCCCTGTACTTAAGACTCTCATCTTCTCTGGGTCCTCAGCCACTAGCACCTACATCCACATTTTCCCATTATGTGCTTGCTCATGGGTGTGCTCATGGGTGTACGTCTGCAGAAGTGATCTCAGTCCTCTATTTGTCTCTCCCAGACGATGCACCAAGGGCTGACTACATTTTTGTGAAATGATCAGTCCTCTTGTATACCTGGATTATGATTTTGTTTTGTTTTTTTCCCCTCGCTATATTCCCATAGCGTGGTATCAAATACAAAATAGGCATGTAGGTATTTTCATTACTTCTTATTACTTTGTGACAAAATGCCTGAGCTAATCAACTTTTTTTAAAAAAGGAAAGGTTTATTCTATTCATAGTATTAGAGGTCCCAATGCATGGGTGATTTGCTCTGTTGCTTCTGGGCCCATGGTGAGCCATAGTCGGCATCATAACTTACCTCAGGACAGACAGAAATAAAACAAGAGGAAGAGGAAGGGGAGGGCTGGAGGCCTCTCATTTCCCAGGACCCCCCATCTAACCAACTTCCTTCCATTTTGAAAAGTTCTACCATCTCTCATTGGCTCCATGGGCTGAGGTCCAAGCCTTCAACTCAGGGACCTTTAGAACACACTGCTGCAGCTCAGAACAACAGGGATATTTGCAGCCAACATGTCTAGTGTCCAATCTGCAGAACTCATGCATCCAAGGGTTACCATGACTGCTACCTAAAACGCTATGAAAAAAATTGTTTTATATAACTTGCAGTTCTCAGGACTGAACTCTGGTTGTTGTACTGTAGTGAGTCCCTAAAGGTGGTATACTCCTCGTTGACTATCACCAAGGTGGAGGCTACTTTATTTTCTGGACATAGCAGCTGCCGACATTTGTTAAGGAACTGTGCTGAAGATGAGATTTTCCACGAGTCATGACCTCATGCACAGTGGGGCTTTAGAGCCACTCTCCAGCTAAATGAGGGGCATGGCTCTGATTTTTCTCTCCCTGTCGTTTCAGAATGGGTCGCTTGTGTCAGGTCCAACTTCCTGGTCTTGTGCTACCTCCATGACGTGAAGAACATCTTGCAGCTTCATGACCTGACAACTGGTGCTCTCCTCAAGACCTTCCCCCTGGATGTGGGCAGCGTGGTGGGGTACAGTGGGCGCAAGAAGGACTCTGAGATCTTCTACCAGTTCACGTCCTTCCTATCTCCAGGTGAGGGCTTCTTCCTGGTGGTGATGTGGAATTTCTCCTGGGAAATCACAGTGTGACGTTCTGTTTGTGCCTAACACAGGCTATACTCTAGACAGAATCCCTTAGAGAAAAACAGTTATTCAGAACAAAGGGAAATAAAAAGCTATGTCACTAACTCTTCTGCCGGGGGTGGGAACAGCCCTTGTTCTCAGTGCCAACAAATCAAATGTAATTGTCTTTAAAGAAAAAAAAAAAAAGATTTATTTGTTAATTTTATTATGAGAGTACACTATAGCTGTTCAGATGGTTGTGAGCCTTCATGTGGTGGTTGGGAATTGAATTTTTAGGACCTCTGCTCGCTCTGGTCAACCCTGCTTGCTCAGGCCCAAAGATTTATTTATTATTATACATAAGTACACTGTAGCTGACTTCAGATGCATCCGATCTCATTATGGATGGTTGTGAGCCACCATGTGGTTGCTGGGATTTGAACTCAGGACCTTCAGAAGAACAGTCAGTGCTCTTACCCGCTGAGCCATCTCGCCAGCCCCAAAAGTCTTAGTTAGGTTTTTTGTTCCTGTGAAGAGACACCAATACCACAAAAACTTTTTTTTGTTGTTTTTTGTTTTTTCAAGACAGGGTTTCTCTATATAGCTCTGGCTGTCCTGGAACTCACTTTGTAGACCAGGCTGGCCTCAAACTCAGAAATCTGCCTGCCTCTGCCTCCTAAGTGCTGGGATTAAAGGCGTGCGCCACCACGCCCGGCTTCACAAAAACTTTTATTAAAGAAAACATTTCATTGGGGCCGGTTTACAGTTCAGGGGTTTAGTCCAGTATCTGCATGGCAGGAAACATGGCAGCCTGCAGGCAGACACCATGTGGGAGAAGGAACTGAGAGTTCTACATCTATTGGCAGGCCCTAGGAAGTAAACTGGCTTGAGCTTTTGAGACCTCAGAGCCCACTTCCTAGTTATGTATTTCCTCCAACAAAGAAAGCCACACCTGCAACAAGCCTGCATCTCTTGATGGTGCCACTTTCTCTGGCCTATGGGTGTCATCATTGTTATGCAAACCACCATAGTAAGTCTTAGTCCTGGCCTTGATCTGCACAAAAATTCACAGTGCAGATAGCAACAGCAAACCCCATGAGCAGCCACATCCAGCCTACAGAATGCCTCCTAGATGAATCTCACCCTCATAAAAAATAAATAAAATAAAATAAAAAAATGTGTGTTATCCTGGATCTATTGGGGAAGGGAAATATTTCTAAGATGATATTTTACATTTCCTGACATGAGTTAACTTTTCCTAAAATATAATAATATCATTGTGTACTTTCTGCAAGGCTGGTCATATTCCTCTTGTTTGCATAGAGGTTCACCTCCACTGTGTAGCATCATAGCCACATGTATGCCGTGGTTTAGCCCAGGAGTCTGCTCGGTCGTCAGTTTGTAGGTGACCATCCTCCTCTGGGGATGTGACAGGATGGGCAGTGATGTCTCATCTGGATGCAGTTCTGTTTGACCCTCTGGGTCCGTATGACATCTTACCTTACCACTGTGACAGGCTGCTGACAGGGCTGTTAGAACCTGAAGAGTGATATTGTGGGTAGGTCTGGGGTGCATAAGGGCACTTCCCCAAGTGCCTTTCAGGGGACTGAGAGGAGCTAGAAAAAGCCAGAGAGAAAGCTGCCCAGAGCCAGCACCAAGAGGACATCAGGTACCCCGCCTCTCCCCAGAGCCCAGAGCCCAGAGCTCAGCGGTAGCTGTTAGAAGAGGGAGGCACCCATCCCTAATGTCTTTCTCAAGGTCTCACGGTCTAGGCATTTACTCTAAACATGTTATATTTCTAAATGAATGAAGGACACAGGAACACAGGGTGGGGGTGACTCATCAGCTCTTAATAAAAGCCAGGGCCCCAAAGGCCCATAACCTCTCCAGTGACCCCATGTGACCATTTATTTCAGGAACAGGCTCATCATTATCTGGGGCAAAGGGCTCACTGTCTTAGTGGGAAGTGTTGGTTCTGTGCCAAACGGTGAGATACTGCCTGTGTCTGTGGCTCTGCCGGTTGGAAAGAAAAGTGTTCCTTGTCGCGGGCTGCCAGCTGCTTCTGAGGAAGCTTTCATTTGTTACTGTGATGCTTTGTCTGTCTCCCTGTCTCCTCTCGTTCATTTTCCCCATCCTTCCCTTCTCTCTTAACGCTATCTGATCCCTAAAGCCAGAAAGTGGGGTTTCCAGACTTAGGCCTTCTAAAGCCACGTGCAAAGCAGCCATCAGAGAACGCATAGTTGCCTCTCAAGAAAGCAGGGACTGCTTCCAAACACAGTTACGTTGCTCAAAGATGTCCTGCCCGTGCCTGTCTGCAGGTCAGCTGTTCACTATGCAGTCAGTAGCACAGGCAGAGGATAAGCAGAGCTCAGCTTCCTGCTGTGAGCAGGAAACATCCAGCAAGGGCACCAGCTGACCCTTATCCAATGGAGGTACTTGGTCAGGACACATTTGGAGCCCAGCCCGTTTGTGACTTGTGCACTTCAGGCCGCACTTGGGGAGAAGCTGGCAGCCAGACCAGTCTAGAACAGGACACAATGATTCCCTGTGACACAAACCAGTTGGTATTTGAACTGATTAATTCTGTACTTGTAGAAGCTTAGAGGTTGAGGTTAGCTTCAGCCAGACTTGAACAAGACAGTATCTTCCAGGCCTGGCTCTGGGAGGTGGGGAGGAGAAAGCCTTTCACATGTGGTTTGGAAGAGAAACCTTTAAGTGCCTTGGCCTGGGTGCTTTGTGTGTTGTCATTTCCCCTCCCCCTCAATCACCCCCCCCCCCAGTCCTCTTTTTATAGCCTTAAGTCCTGCCCTGCCTCAGCTTCAGAACCCCATTGCCTTCTCTTCGCGTGAGCAGGGTTACAGATCCCCCTGGCCCTTCTTCCCTAGCTTTTCCCAGAGCGCTCTCTTCTCTAACTCCTTCTGAAAGAACCTAGTGGGAAAACCCCCACTCAATTCCTGTTCGGCGCGCACCCAAGAATCATGAACAGACGACCAACTTGATGTAAGAACACGAGGTAGTTTAATGACGGAGCTTCAGGCCGACACATATCTCCCGCAGGAGACAGGTGTTGACCACATGGTGGAGCCATATTGGCGGAGCTCCGGGTTGAAACATATCTCTCGCAGGAGACAGTGGTTTCGACCACAAGGCTTGGAAGCTAGGGACTTTTATAGAAAAGGGGTGGGGCCAGGGGAGGAATTGGTGCGGTTTCACATGATTGGTCCATTTAAACATCAACAGACTGTCAGAAGGGCAGGAGATAGGGAGTCAGGACATGTAACGATGGGCCTGCCCAGGCATGTCCTGGCCTGTTTTACTATGTTCTCAGCCCCAGGTTTCAAAGCTCACAAACAACTCTTTGGGCTATTTGACATACATTACATGAATCACAGGTCTCAAGTTTTATTTCCTTTCACTTCTCCCCTCTCCACCCACACCCCTGGTCTCCTTGCCTGTGAGAGTACTTCCGTTGAGGAACAACTTAAGGCCAGACACGCCTTTTGACCTTAAGGGACTTCTGTAATCAACTTCTACTTTAAATCTTCAATTCATTTCCTAGACAGCCTTCTGCTGTTTGTGATCCAGAATGCTTTCTTCCAGCACAGTTTCCCTGTCCCTGTGTGACCTAAATCAGGTGGGACATGATGTATAAGTAGGTCACAGTGGTTCATACTATAGTAGTAAGACTGTGCAATGGGCTAACCTGGGCTACCCGAGCTGACTGTGCATAGGGAATATTGATAAAATGCCTTTGTCATTGCAACCATCAAGCTGACCCCCCTCCTCCCTCGTGGAACCGTTTGTGGGCCCTTATAGAGAATGGACGGAAGTACATACGTGAAGCTCTTTTTAATGGCCACCAGTCTCAGTTGTCTACTTCATTCTGTGTTAGAATTGTGTCTGAGCTTTGGTGTATAAACAGGAATGTAGAATGTCTCCTCTCCTTTGTCTTTCATTAAGGAATTTAATTCCCGTTCCCTGGTGGCTTGCCTGAGTTCACTGAGCTCTTAATTCTGGCTCCTAAACCCTTCCTTATTTGTGTCGACATCAAGGCGAGTCCAGTGATCATGTGGCACAGGCCTGCTCTTTATTCCATCTTATTTCTTATTTATTCTTCTCTCATACAGTACATTCCAGCAGCAACAAAATCCCTCACTAACTCTCATGCAGTTATATACATGTACTGAGTGTTGGTTCTCACGTTGCTAGGGAAATGCCTACATTGAGGGGTGGGGAGGGTTGAGGGGACGGAGAGCTGCTGTTTTAATCCATGATCAGTCCGTCTCTCTCAGTCCTGTGGGACTCCTATTTGGCTTCTGGTTTCCCAGCAAGCACTGAGATCCCAGGATCAGTTTTCCTGACACTTGACAATGTCTACTTAAAGTATGTGAGGTACCATTTCCACACCAGCCTCTCTGGCTCATTCCTCAACATGGCACTACTCTTGTCTTGTTTCTCTGGCTTAAATATTAAGAGAGATATACTAATTCCAGGAATTAGAACTTTTATTATTGATTACATAAACTGGTATTCCATATATATTAGTATTTTGCATTGTGCACAATGACTGGGACAGAGTTGAACATGTGATTCTGAAAGGTCTTGTGATGGCTCACCTTTGGTTCCTGACTGCTGCCTACATGTGTGTCCATGGTTAGGTGTGAGTCAGGTAGCAGAAGCCCCAAAGGGATTAGTCAAGAGACCCTGACTGGTTGTAGACCTTGAGTAGGGGCAGTGAGGGGCAGGGCCAGCGTTCCCATGTGACCTGGCTTGGAGAAACCTTGTTGACATCAGTGTTAATTACTTTTCTGATTGCTGTGACAAGCCACTTGACAGGAAAGCAAAGGCAGTGGAAAGATTTCTTTGGGCTACCAGTTGTGTGCCCGAGCCCCACATTCTGTGGCTGTGGTGATTTGAGTGAGAATGGCCCCACAGGCTCATTTATTTGAATACTTGGCTCCGTTCATAGAACTGTTTGGGAAAGAGTTGCGAGCTTATTGGAAGATATGAGTCACAGGAGCGGAATTTGAGGCTTCAAAAAAACCCATGGATTGCCTGCTGTCTCTTTGTCTCATGGTCATAGATCAAGGTGTGAGCTCTGGGCCGCTCTGTCACTCTGCCTTCATGTTCTCTAACCCTCTGACATTGTGAACCAGATTACACTTTAAGTTGCCTTGGTCATCACAGTGAGGAAGGAAGGCCTGATGGTCAGCGCCTTGCTCATGCTAGGGCAGACCAGGCAGCATAGAGAAATGAATGCCGATACTCTCGGCCTACAGTCCAGGGCCACAGTTTGTGGCATGGTGCTGCCCACCCTTGGGATAGGTCTTCCTTTCTCAACTAAACCTCTCCAAGCAATCTCTCCACAGACACCCAGGACATGGCTCCTAAGTTGCTGCAAATGCATCAAGTTGACAGTAAATATTAACACCATGGTGCTGTAGGAGTGGAAGCAGTCGGTGCCGATGGGGATACTTGCCATTTCTCCAGGGTACTGCTCACATCCGACTCTCCTCACGAAGCTTGGCACAGCCACCCGAGTGGTGATGGGCAAGGACCCTGATGGCTGCTACCCTCGGGTGGTGTGTAGCACCCTTGTGGCCTGTGTGCTCCACTTTGAGAGTGACCTGAGGCTTTCTTCCCTCTAGGTGTCATTTACCACTGCGATCTTACCAAAGAGGAACTGGAACCCATGGTTTTCCGAGAGGTGACGGTGAAGGGAATCGATGCTGCTGATTACCAGACAATCCAGGTATGGAAGAAATGGTCTCTTTGACGGGAGACGGGAAATCTGACGTTCGGGATGCTGTTCCCATTCCGCTTCGTCAAAAGGCGCAGAGCTAACCCATAGTAATACAGAGGACAGATATGTTTGGTGCTCCTGCTGTCTCTAGGCACAGGGCCAGGTCCTTAGGTTGCAGTAGTTCCTGTAGTTATGGCCCTCACAGTCTTTGGGTTCTCTCTGTGTCTGTCTGCCTCTGTGAAGTAGTGATTGCCAAGCTCAGGTCTTTACAAGATTTGCTCTGTGTAGTGTCTCCCGATTCAGTTTGAAGTTTGTATGTTTCTGCTGAGCCAGCTGGTGCTCACGGCACATCTGAATGAATGGGCAAACTAAAAACTTGTCAAGGGCTGGAGAGATGGCTCAGTGGCTAAGAGCACTGACTGCTCTTCTGAAGGTCCTGAGTTCAAATCCCAGCAACCACATGGTGGCTCACAACCATCCCTAATGAGATCTGATGCCCTCTTCTAGGGTGTTGACAACAGCTACAGTGTACTTACATATAATAAATAAATCTTTAAAAAAAAAAAGAAAGAAAGAAAAAAACTTGTCAAGACAACATGCACTCGGTCCCTGATCATTCTTTCAGGCTAAGTCTCACCTCCACCCACCCCCACCCCGCCCCTTTTTGGCTTATTTAGCTTCCTGATGCTAGTGAGGCTTCCGGAGAAAGCACTGCTGTGTGGAGGAGGGGGCGCTCCAACTGGGAGGCTGAATCACGCAGGCTGCAGATCAGGATCCAGAATATTGAGAAGACCAGTCCGGTGGTCGTCATGCATACCCTTAACCCCAGCACTCCAGGAGGAGGCAGGTGGATCTGTCTCTGAGCTTGAGGCCAGCTTGGTCTACCAATTGAGGTCCAAGACAGCTGAGACTACACAGAGAAACTCTGTCTTGAAAAACCATAAAAGAGGAGAGTGTAGTAGACCTTATATTCGGGTACTTGACTGCCTCCAAGGGTGGTTCCCTGACATGATGGAGTGGTGCTTTACCTTCAATTGTCTGGAACTAGGTTACTTGATGGCTAGATATAGACCCTAAGTAGAAATGTATTTACAAAACCGGGTGGGAGCTGGATTGGGTATAGGATTGCGGTTTACCATCTGTGTCCTGTGTTAACTGCCAGCAAGCTGGTCTTCTGTTGATTGGAGAACAGCTGTGCCCATGTGTTCATATACTGGCTGCTGAGTATTTTGACTGAAGGGCTGCACCACAGACTACGGCCCATTATACATGTCCTAATTTATTTAGTATGTTAGGACCTTTAAGAAAGTCTGCTGGATTATAATCTGTGTGGGTAGTGTTTAAAGTCAGAAGCACCAGGCTTATTATATCAGAAGCCCTTTCAGACAGGAGTGACTTTGCCTTGTACATATTGAGTGGCCTTGGGCAAGGCACACAGCCTTTCTGTCACTGCTTCCAACTCTAAGTAGTGTTCGGGATCCCTTTGGAGTTATTAGAAGCCACTGTGTATTGTGAAGTAACATATAGATTGAATACAGTCTTGTTCAATAGGAATAACTGTAGTGTTTGTGATTTTTCTACATCACTTTGATTGTTAGACACTCAGCTTCATTGCTAGTTGGGTATCTGGGAGGGTTTCCACCCCGCATGCATATAACATGGCTCTGTAAGGTATATTCCTATCAGCTGTTACATTTGACTTTCTTCTAGTCCTTCCTGGGCATCCCCGGTGAGGACGGTATATGTATTCATTTTCAGTTCTAAATGCTGGATTTGGAGAGGGGACAGGGAAAGCTGAAGAACAGAGCAGCTAGATTTCCAGGAGACAGTGTGCCTGGTCGTGCCACTGTAAGACTCAGAGTCTCTGTCCCCAGTGCTCTGTGACTCAAGGCTGCTCTGACATTGACCTTGTCAGATACTTAGAGCATTACATAGGTAAACTCTTAAGGACAAGCCTGGGCTAGCACACTGGCTTGCAGAGGGCAGCACACTGCTCAATGTTCTGTGCCTGTCACAGGCATCATACTAATTGTCACCACTCTGTGGAGCTCTGTTGTTTCAGGCCCATTTTCAGGGGTCTGGGTTTACATTTATGCAGTAGAGACGGGACGCAGATGTGCGCATGGCTTGATGAGGCTCTCAGCGGTGTTTCCAACAGTCACTTCCCAAAGCTCTAGGGAGGGCTTTGTGCGAGAGTGAAAAGCATCCTCATGGTGCATAGTAAAGTGGTAAGTCGAGGCAGCAGGTCTGGGAAAACTCATTTTGTTTCCAGCGATTCTGGGAATGACTTGAATTTGTGTTTTTTCTTGGTGTGATTTGAATACACTTCCCTGACTACTTCTCTTCTATAGGTAAAATGTGTGACCATGTAGATGTGTAGATTAGCCTATAGGGTTGATGCAGATGTGTAGAGTGGCCAATAGGGTTGGCAACCACTAACTAATAGTGTTCATGACCTACCTCCTAGAGGTACCATCTTCCTGGAGATGCAGCAGCAGAAGGACCAAACGAGATGGAGAGGGGAAGGGCAAGGAGACAGCCGGCTAAGCCATCCCATACACACTGGGGAGGGGGTGTTTGTGGAGGAGGTCTGCATTTCACAAGGCCTGTGCATTTTGCCTGGGAAGGTGAAGGGCCTGGTGTTGAGTTTTATCCTCAGACACAGAACACTGTCTGTGTTGCTTTTATCCATCCTGGTGGCAGCTCTGGGAAAACTGACCACAGAAACACTTTTTCTTATTAGCTGACTTAAGTTACTGTTCAAAGCAACAGGGGAACAAGTCTCAGAATCAGATCCTGGAGAACTCATTGTCTCTCTCTCTCTCCTCGTCTGTGATCCGTGTAAGAATTTTAGTTTTAGGTGGGTTTATTAAATCTCTAGTTAATTTATTATCTCCTTTGCTTTTTACTGTAAAACAACCACATCGGGTTGATCAGAACCTGTCTGCCCAAGTCTTTTCCAGAGAAGCTAAGATACATTAGCGATGCCATCTCGTGAAACAGATTGGGGAACCTGCCTGAGAATCTTACCCACACATATTGCCAGTAATACACGTCTTTCTCTTTTAACAAAAATGAAAGAAAGTTTAGACTCTCAGTAAGTAGATACTGAGGGACTGTTTGTTTGAATGCAGACATTCCATATGTTGGCACTATTCTCTGGGAAATGTTGGCAAGCCCAAGGATTGAAACACACCAAGATCTGAAAAGATGCTACTTCCCTGGTCCAGAGAAAGATGACATTGTATGTGGAACATTCCTGGCCAGGGGCTGGGAGAAGCCCTCTTACCGGTGGAGACTGGGGAGGAGAGTGAGTGGTTTTACAATCACTGACGTTTAGGACCTCCTGTCATGTAGAATGTGCTTCTGCTTTTGCACTGCTGCGAGATCCATAATTTCACAGTCAGTGTGAGAAGCTGAGCCTCAGCGTGCTGTGTGCTCATGGTGCCGCTGGCCCGTGTCATCAGTGGATGGAATTGTGTGCTGTGGTTGAACGGGGCATAACAAAGAAATGGAGCGTAGCCAGAATTCACTTTCTGGCTTCTCAGAGTCTCATTGTGGTTCAGCCAGCTGAGAGATTGGTTTTTTCCCCCTCAGACTAAAATGAAAGAAAAAAAAAAATCCATAAACCTGAAAATGGACCAGGAGCTGAATATACGCCAACTATTCTCTTTCCTTAATAGCCTCACATTGTGTAAAAGATGAGATAAATTAGAAGAACCCCTGTATCCATATTTTATGAGCAGGTGCAGGCAATAGTAAGGATTTTAAGCATTCAGCCATGGTGTCACTGCCTGTGCCTCTTGTCCTTTATACTTAGTAGGACACTTTCTTAGCGTGACCGTCCTCACAGTGGTCTGCTGTGTACCTCAATCTCAGCCTTGACCATTTGTGTTTGCCAACATGCCTTGGAATCACAGTAGTGGGGTATCTTTTCTGTTTTGTTTTGTTATGTTTTCTTTTGTGGGTTTCTCTGTGTCGCCGTAGCTGTCCTGGGACTTGCTCTGAAGACCAGGCTGGCCTTGCTTGAACTCACAGAGATCTACCTACCTCTGCCTCATGCTGGAGTTAAAGGTGTGCACTGTCATCACCCCCAGCATCTGCTTTTTTAAGTTAGCTTTGGACTTTGTTTTTACATTTAGGTTTCTATGACCTCAGTAATAACTGATGTGTGGTGCTAGCATACAGGCTCTGCTGTTGCGAGGACATGTTCTTGAGCATGGATAAGCTTTTTGATGCCATGAAGTGTTGCTCCAAGTTCATAGTGCGGCCCACCCGCATCCATGTGAGCTGTCTGCTGTACTAGTGATAATCTTTTTCCGTAACACTGGGTCTGTATACTCAGGCCTTGGTTAGAAACAGGGAGGGGCCGTGGCAAGATAACTCAGCCAGGGAAGGTGCTTGTTGATAAGCCTGGCACCCTGAGCTTGGTCTCTGGAACCCACATGCTGGAAGGAAAGAACTGATTTCCATAAGCTGTTCTCTGACCCCCCCTTGCCATGTCTCTGTCTCTGTCACTCTCTCTCTCTCTCTCTCTCTCTCTCTCTCTCTCTCTCACACACACACACACACACACACACACACACACACACGATGTAACAGTTTTTTTTTATTTTTAATTTTTAATATTTTTATTACATATTTTCCTCAATTACATTTCCAATGCTATCCCAAAAGTCCCCCATAGCGCCCCCCACTTCCCTACCCACCCATTCCCATTCTTTTGGCCCTGGCATTCCCCTATATTGGGGCATATAAAGTTTGCAAGTCCAATGGGCCTCTCTTTCCATTGATGGCCGACTAGGCCATCTTTCCATAGATATGCCGCTAGAGACAAGAGCTCCGGGGTTCTGGTTAGTACATCATGTTGTTCCAACATAGGGTTGCAGATCCCTTTAGCTCCTTGGTTACTTTCTCTAGCTTCTCCATTGGGAGCCCTGTGATACATCCAATAGCTGACTGTGAACATCCACTCCTGTGTTTGCTAGGCCCCGGCATCATCTCACAAGAGACAGCTATATTTGGGTCCTTTCAGCAAAATCTTGCTAGTGTATGCAATGGTGTCAGCGTTTAGAAGCTGATTATGGGATGGATCCCTGGATACAGCAGTCTCTAAATGGTCCATCCTTTCATCACAGCTACTAACTTTGTCTCTGTAACTCCTTCCCTGGGTGTTTTGTTCCCAATTCTAAGAAGGTGCACAGTGTCCACACTTTGGTCTTCATTCTTCTTGAGTTTCATGCGTTTAGCAAATTGTATCTTATATCTTGGGTGTCCTAAGTTTTGGGCTAATATCCACTTATCAGTGAATACATATTGTGTGAGTTCTTTTGTGATTGTGTTACTTCACTCAAGATGATGCCCTCCAGGTCCATCCATTTGGCTAGGAATTTCATAAATTCATTCTTTTTAATAGCTGAGTAGTACTCCATTGTGTAAATGTACCATAATTTCTGTATCCATTCCTCTGTTGAGGGACATCTGGGTTCTTTCCAGCTTCTGGCTATTATAAATAGGGCTGCTATGAACATAGTGGAGCATGTGTCCTTTTTACTGGTTGGGACATCTTCTGGACGATGTAACAGTTTTGAAGGTGGCTTAGAGAAGGGTGAAGGGCAGTGTTTTCATGGAGCACTGAGGTCTCACTGTGCTTCAGAATTCACTGTGGCAGTGACCTGGAATGCTATGAGTTGTTCTCAGTTGGCTGCCCCTGCATTTGCATTCACCTGTACAGTGATGTCGTCCTGCATAAACAGATGTCTGTAGTGCTTTGGCATTCTGGATGAGGGTGTAATACCCCTGTGCAGAGAGGCCTGCCCTTCTCTTGTCTGTGCAGATCTGAAGTGTTAAAACAACGTAGCCGAAAGGATGGTAAGGGTCTCTGTTTCTGTACGATAGAGAAACATGTTACGTGCCCATTCTGTGGCCAGTGCTTTCTCATCACTTTGTATCAGCCTGGAAATGTATAACCCACAGTATGAAAGTATCAAGGTAGCCTTGAGAACATAGACAGCCCTCAGTGAGTAACCATATAAAATCTGCACTGTGGGTCACATAATCTCAGAAAACAATAAAAAGCACGTGTTCTTTCATGTATTTCATCTAGCCCATAGTAAGTCTCTATATGTGAACAGATTCCATGCGGGTGCAGTATAGCATGAAAAAGAGAACAGGGGTTGTAGAAGAGGTCGAGAAGAGACTGAATGCACTAACAGACACAAGGTACCAGAGGATATACGGTCATTGCTTTCTAGTTCCAGTTCCGACATGCAATTTTGTTTGGTTTTGGTGGTGGATAAGTACCAAAAATATATTCAATACCAAAAGTGTAAAATCTAATGTTAAACTGTGGCTTTTGTTCCAAATGCCTGTTCTAGCTGGGTAAAAGTTCATTGAACTTGTATCGACTTTAGGGTTGTCTAGTTTTGGTGTGTAGTGTTTATTAATTTGTAAGTTTTTTATGATAAGGTTTATGACATTAAAATTGAAAATAAAAATACAAAGTCTGTGTCATGAAATGTTCTAGGCTGAACTTCTCTGGGCTTCTCTGAACTTTGTTCTGAGGAAATGGTTCTGTATTAGATTATGAGTTTCAGTGGGTCCAGGAGAACAGTGGCTTCCACTGGTGCCTTAGAATAAGGGGAGGGGACCAGGTAAAGAAACCTGTTGGTTGTCCTGGATGATGTGGGACGTGGCGCCATGGCCCAGCACAGTGGGGATTTTGTTTTGCAGGCTTACTTTACGGAGTTGTTAGTGTATCAGACAGCAACTGATTTAATCTGAATGGCTTAGATCTGTCTGTTTATTGTTTAACAATACATAGTTCATATTTGATGCTACAACTGTCAGGTCAAACTGAACTTAAACCTAGCACCACCACCAGTGATAGTTGTTTGTGCTGTAGCTGTCTTCACCCTTACTTAGTGTATGAAATATTTAGTAATTCAGATATCTGCATGTATTACTGAATTTGGTGTTCTGTGTGATAAAGCCTCTTATGCAGGTTTACTGCTTCCCTGAGAGTTGTGGCTTTGAGGAGTGTAAAGGCTGTCGGTGGTGAGCTCTGCTCATGCTGGGGCAGGTACACTTAAGCTCCACCTTGCTGTCTCGGAAAGCAGTGCCATCCTGTCTGCTCCGTAGCAAAGTGGAAAACATTGGTTCGTCATGTGTCTGCCGCTAGTGTCTGTTCCTAACCATTTTAATAATTGTTTTTTAAAGATGGGATCAGTCTGGATGTGGTCTCAGCACTCAGACAGGAGGATCTTTTAAGTTTGAAGCTAGCCTTCATCCTTTCACAAACCAAAAACAAAAAAGCCAAAATGGCTTTCAGTGTAGACACAGCTCTGAACACCTGGGGAAAGTGAATCAAAAATGTTCATGGCTTGAAGGTCACAGGCGAGAGCACAGGAGCCCAGTCCTCTTCTGTTGCATGGCCACACATAGCGTAATGTCTCATGCCTGCTGGGGTCTGGCCATGCTATATCTATTCTTTAGCCCACCCCAGCTGAGCTGTGCATTAGAAAGAAGCATAGATCATATCTGCTGGCATGTTATGGGTAAAGAGTGAGGCTGAGTTACAAGGAGGTATGAGATGTCGTTTAAATCATACGGGAGATATGAGCCCAGCCCAAAACAACAGAACTGGTTGTGGGGGATACCGCATAGCAGCTTTCCACAAAAGATAAAACAGGAGTCAACTAGGTACTTACTTGATACAGACCTGCTTGAAACCAGAGCACTGCATGCCCCCTGGTGGCCAGGTGCCTAAGTCTCACCCTTAGAGCCAAGGGAACAAATAAAGACCCATAGAAAAATTGAAACCTATTGATTTCTTCTTTGACCCACTCATCCTTCAGTACTGAGGTGTTTATCCACACTGATTTTGTGTACTTACTAGAGATGTGTTTGCTCTCGTTTTAAGTTTTATTGACTTGTGGTCAGACCGGACGCACAGAGTTACCTAAAGTTTTCTGAGTTTGAGATTTGTTTTGTGTCCCGGAGTGTGGTCTGTTTTAGAGAAGTTCCGGCACGCCGCTGAGTAGAGAGTGGAATATTCCATAGATGTCCATTTGATGTAGGATAATAGTTTGATTCTGATGTGGTCCAGATGACCTTTCTGTTGGGGAAGGCGGGGTATTGAGATCACCTGCTGCTACCCAGTTGGATTTGCTCTGTGCCTTTAATCTCAGGGGTGTGCCTTTTGTGTGGAACTGGGTGCTCCAGAGTTTGGTGCACATATGTTTAGAATGGCAGTGTCTTCTTGGTTAATGGTTCCCTTAATTGGGATTAATTGTCCTTTACTTCTTCCAGTGAGTTTTGGTTTGAAGTCTGTTTCATTAGATATTACAACAGCAGCGCCCACTTGCTTCCCGGTTCCCCTTGCTTCAATCACCCTCTCCCATCCTTTCACCATAAGGTGGAATCTGGTTTTGAAATCAGGATCGTTGATATTAGCAAACACACACTACAAAGACAAAAGCACTTTGTGTGTGTGTGTATATATATATGCTCCTGCTTGTGTGGGTGTATACATGTGAGTGCATGTACACGTATGTACATGTGGAGGGTGGGGGTTGACACATCCTTCGTTGTCAGTCACGTGGCACTTTACTCTTGAGGCAGGGTTTCCCACTAAACCTGGACCGCGCTCTCTCAGCTAGGCTAGCTGGCCGGCGTGTCTCACGAATCCACTGTCCGCTGCCCTAACCCGATCCCAGCGCTGGACTTACAGACACACGTGGCCTTTAGGACGATGCTGGAAGTGAAAACTGAGATGCTTGTGCCTATGTATCAGGCAGTTTCAATTGAGTCATCTCGTCCCGACACAAGCACTTGACAAGGATGTGCTTCTCCTACAAAGCAATACGGTTGTGGTTGGAGGATATAGGCACATTTGAGGCAGGAGGTGAGTTCTGAAGGGTTGTCCAGGTCAGGGAGGAAGCAGGGGGAGCCAGTGTCCTCATGGCTGTGAAGGATGTGAACAGGATCCCTCCAGGGAGAGGCCTCATGTTAGGAACGGCGGCACGGCACATGAGCCTACAGGCTTATGCTGGGCCCCTGGTTTCAGACTTTCTCCATTGGTTTCTTTTCTGCATAGTATATATGACCCGTCCTGGGGTCTGGCGCTCAGGACAGAGCTGTGGCTTCTTAGGTTTGAGTTTGGTTTGTCAGTGTCCGTGTAGAGCTCACACATGGAGAGGGTCTCAGTCTCTAGAATGGCTGTGCTGAGAGGAGGTGGCGCCCAGTGGGGGCCTGAGCGGAGAGGAAGCTGCCTACCCGTGGAAGGAACTAAGTCAGCCCTCCCTATTGGCCCCGGCATGTGTGCTTGTCACTGTCTGTCATAGACTGAAGCAAGGAGGCCACTCCAACTTGGACGTGTCGCCTCTGACAGTAAGATGAAGAAGCATCTAACTTTACTGCCTCAGCTATTGTGTGTAACAGGAAAGATAAGCTGATAAGATGCTTTCTGCTTACCTGCATTTAGAGGTGGTCTGACGGAACTCTCTCACATGAGAGGAGTAGACTGAAGTCCATTCTTTGTAAGTGCTTATCAGACGTAATGTCAGACCCAGGCTAGGGCTCGGAACTGCAGACCTGTGGGAATCCTACATCAGCTCTCAACAAGCTCAAAGTGCACCTTTGGGGTTTGTTTTCTCCACCTCTGATAATGCAGAGCGGGGAAATAATGCAGTCCCACTAATGGGACTCTGGACTTCCTAAATTCTCTCTCTTGCCTCGAAAACTGTCTCTCTGCCCAGGGCCTAAGACGTACTTCATTACTTCTCGTGGAACTTTGTAACTATTAGAAGTATTCTCCGTGTAATGGGAGTCAAACCCCACAAATTTACATTTTGTAAATACGTTATATATGACATGAACCATTTTGAGTGACAGATACTTTCATAGTGTTTTCATGTTCACCTGCTCATACTAATAGAGTCTTCACTGGCTTACCATTTGCATTTCCATAGCCACACAGCACGCTCACACTTACTTGTGGTTCTTTATGTAAGTTTGTAGATCTTGATCACCACGTGGCAGCTTTGAGCCTCTGTGTACCTCTTTATCTGTCGTTTCCTCCCTCCTGGTGCTAAGATGAAGAGAAATAGGCTCAGCTTATGAAAACTAGCGAAGGCCTCAGCTCCTTGCACAGTGAGTGTGGGGAGCATCCAGGCAGGTGGCCCTCTCTCTGGTTCCACCATGCAGGCCTACATCCACTCTGGTGTGTGTCCACATAGCTCTGCCTTCCAATAAGTGACATGGGGTAAAGAATTAAGAGGACCCGGACAGTACAGAAACAAATTCTGACAGATGGAACTTAAGGTCTTCCTCATCCAGAAGCCTGGTCAGGAGGCAGCTGGGGTGGCCCTGGCTCTTCTCTGTCAGTAAGTCCCAGGGGGACATTGCAGTGGCCATGTGTAGGGGACATTGAAGTGGCCATGTGTACACCTGCTTTACCTTCCTGCTCTGCTGTCTTTTAGGGTAAAATGAGAGAAGAGACGGAGCCTAATGTGGGCTCCTAACCTGCTCTCTGGGTTCTCTCTCTCCCTTCCTCTCTGCTTTGCCTGGGTTTACGTGGATGGTGATGGATGGATGACCAGGGTTGAGTATAAATATCCCAACTGTTGGGGATATTCCGTTGCCTCCCTGGAGGAAGGGCTAGGACGAGCATATCAGACATTGGACTGAGAAAGGGGATGAAAATTTTTCCGTTTCCAAAAGTGTAATCCCTTGATTATGTTAAGTGTTGTGTGCTTAGAGAGGTGGTCTCGCTCATTTCAGCTCATGCCTGGTGTTAGACAAAAGTACAGCACAGATGTGCTGTCCTGGTTATACACATGGAAGGCTGTGTGAGTTCCTGCTGGACACTCCAGGTCCTGGTTATACACATGGAAGTCTGTGTGAGTCCCTGCTGGACACTCCAGGTCCTGGGCATTTTGTTCCAAGAGGCTTGACTTCTGATGTTCACAGACAGTAAAGTGTGAGCTGAGTTCTCGGAGCCTGCCTTCACCTAGCTGAACTCAGGAGTCATCCCCGGCCAGGGTCCAGGTTCACTTCTCTGAATGAGAAGGTTACTTCCCTTCTCATTCTCAGATTTGTTCCATTTTCTAAAACTCTGTAATGTTCTCCTATGGCTCCTGCCCTTGGGAGGTCATCCTGAGCCAAAGACAGGCAGGCAAAGGGCACCAGCTGTCGTCACTTAGCAATACAGTGTGCATGTTACACACTGCATGCCAGGTTCTGTGCCCGTGAACGTCGTCTTGCCCCAGTTCTTTGGAGGAACACTTGGGGTGAGTTGTTCTGAGAAGCTGGTCCGGCTCCTCTTGTCAGGCTCTCAGTCAAATGCTCAGATGCCTTGGCATGATGCTTTTAGGTCCTCGTGTAGAAGTTGATGCCCAACACTGGGGCTTTATCAACACCCTAGAAACAGTTTCTTCATTTGCCTTGGTTGGTGTTTCAAAAGAAAGACTCATAAACTCAGGTTGCGCTGGTAAGTATGCCCACGTTAACTCTCTACCAGGGTCTGCTAAGTTAAACCATAGGTGACACGGCATCACCCGGCCTCAGCTGCACACATAGATAAGTGTGTGTGCATGTGTGTGTGTGTGCGTGTGTGTGTGTGTGTGTAGGAGCATATTTGCATATTTGAGTGTGCTTGCAAGCATGTTTTTAAATGGGATATAATTAGTTCAAGTAGTGCTTGATTCTGATTCTTTACAAGAAAGTCGTTTGGGATACAATTGGAAAGATCATTTACACATGCTTGCTGTCTGCAAGTACAGCTTTTCTGCATATGGCTGATATGCATAAGCCATATCTATCCATTCCAAAGTTTAAATATTTCGAAAAGACTGGGATGGAGCACAGATGATCTGAATCATGGGTGACATGATCTCTGGTTATTTTAGAACTGCTGGCTCTGACACCTGCCCAGAAGCCTCCAAGGTAGGAGAACTGGCAGAGTAGTCTGGGCATTGTTGGGGCTACCGCTGCTCTTTCTTCGGCCAGCCCACAGGCAGCTGTCAGTGATGCTCCGCCCTTCCATCAGGAAATTCGTCAGCATTGATGAGCACAGGTAGGATGGAGGAGAGCATCCTACAATTCCCAGGGGAGGGGTAGGCACCCTTGCCCTTATGAAACAGAAATAAACATCCACAGTGCACACTAGGAGGAGTCTCTGAATACAGTAAAAACCTGCAACCAAGAATGGCTGAGGGAACGCTCCATTTTGGAAGCACTGAAATGGAAATCTTAGGGCTAACAAGGACTTAACCATGCAAAAATGGGATGCAGACAGCTCAGACTGTTAAAGCAAAGGCCCTGCAAATAAAGTACTTGCCTGCAAAAGGGACCCTGAGACTCAGCCAAAGGAGGTTTGGTTTTCACCTGCCTTTAGCTCTGTCCCTCTGGTTCCCCGGCCCTCCCCATCCTTCCCCATGTCCTTTGTCCCTCATGCCTTTGGGGAGTACTACTTCCTGGAACTTCTCTGTCCTCTGCAGTCACTGGGTTTCCCCAGCTGCAAGGCTCAGAGCAGTTAATGTATATTTGGTGTGGGATAAGAGAAGGACTATCTTCAACACCTAGACTGCCTTAAATATGTTCTTTTGTCAGTCAGAGGAATTAGCTATCTAGGGGGCTCTGCCCTGGGGTAACATGGGTAGACTGCAGCAGTGTCTTGTAACCTCACAGGATTGAGAGTTCTCAGTGCATAGGTGAGTCCTTAATGTGACCCTGTAGCAAGCTGACTTCCCTGCCAGGGTTGGTTCTCACAGACAGATTAGCCCATTCTGAGCTCACTCAGAGGGAAGAGAAGATGACTGCTTGCCTTTGTTTCCTAGGCTACTGTGACTTCTTAACCAATAGCTGGCCTTACAGTCATGTTCCTCAGCTAGTTGTCCAGCCTAGAGTAGCATGCACAGCCCCCACAGCCTGGCTGTGGTCCTCTCTCTGCTTCATCCCCTGCCACTCTTCCTCCTGTCTATTGGAGTGCAGCCATACTGACCACCTTGTTTTGTTACACACACACACCATGCACACACCACCCTTGCCTGGCCACATATTCACTCCCTTTGTCAGAGTGTCAGATGTCCTTGTGGGCCACAGCAGCCCTTCCTTCCTGTGTCCGGCTTTTATTGTTTTTTCATTGCTGTGGATGTGAGCTATTCTTCACATTCTTCCTTCCGGGTAGAGTGCAGTCTGACACCCCTCTGTATGCTCAGAGCACAGAAGGGTATGCAGAAAGGCTCGACAGAATGAGAGCAGCCATGACAGGTGATGGGCTGGAAAACACACTCATTGCCAGAAGCCTCGAAACACTGGGCTGTTCCTTTCTGCAACATTTGACCTCCCGGTCTTGTCCACTCAGAACAGCCTGAAAAGGAAAAACAAACGTTTGCCACAGTTGTACTGCAGAATTAGCTGTTGTAAGCTCTAGTCTTTAGAAATTGTTTTTGGCATACTTTATAACCAAAGCAGGAAAGGTGCTGCTTCACTTTAAGAGAATCAAAACAGGACGTTTTTAAAATGATTCTTAGCATTGTGTGTCTTGTAAAATGCCCTCCTTTGTGGATTTAGCCTAAGTGAGGTCCCAAAGTCACCCCAAGCAGGGATGCGAAGGATGCCAATACCAACAACTTATCTCAGGGTCCCTTTTGCAGCTATAGCGACACATCCTGATGTAAGTAATGAGGAGTTGCAGCATGAGAGCCCCCTCTTCAAGTGAATGAGAAGGAATGGGGGAGCAGCGAGGGGCTGCGGGACCAGAGAACTCTCTCACAGACCCTTTAAGCACCGTGCCTTTTATCTGACAGTGTTGGCCGTGCGGAGGCTACATGGAAAGATGGAATTTACTGGGGAAAATAACCAACATGTCTAGCAGTTTGATGGGGGTGGGGAAGAGTTGTCAGGTCCCGAGGAGCCCCTAGAGGAGCATGGAAGACTGCTCTGGAATGGGGGCATCGTAGGAAGTTGCTCCAAAGAGAGCCGCCTGCCCAGCAGAGAAGCAAGAATATAGCTAGCGTTAGTGATCAGGGCCTGTGTGGGTTCCAAATGGCATCATCTACCTGCCAGGTCCTCAGAGAGCTGCAGACATGAGAGCTGATGTGGGCATAGCGGTCACTGAACCCAGGGTCACATTCAGAACTCTAGTAGTGTGTGAGGAGGAAAACGTATCAAAGGACACCAATGTTTAATAAGGTACCGGGAAGGAAGAAGAACCAGGGAAGCATGCGCAGCAGATGCCAGGGAGAAGAGGTTGGGGCAGGGGGGTGGGGGTGGTGGTGGTGGTCTGATGAACAGTGATAGGGGCATCAATCCGTCACCAGACTTAGCCATGAGCATTTGGCCACACGTGAAACCCTTGAATGCTGGGAGCAGAGGAGGGAGGGGGCACTGTAGGCAGGGTTGGCAAGACTGCTTGCTTCCAGTGTACCAGGGCTTTGTGTTAACTGTCAGGGATGCTGTATGAAACTTATTCGGAGGGGGTTTTATACAGTGTGTGCTAGCTTTATAGGCAGCTTTTCCGTACCCCCTGAAATTCTTATCTATCATCAGGACAGCATCCGATGTTCCATTCAAGGCTGCCATGAGATTCCCTTATTCATCTTTGGCTTTTCATTTCCTTGATGGTTACCGCTGCAGATTTAAAAAAAAAAAAAAGAAAGAAAAGGCTGTGCGATTAAAAGTATATCTTTTCGTCCTGCTAATCCTCAGGGTAAGGATACAGTTTCACTAGCCGTCTCTAGACGATCAATCAAGAGGATTTGGCCGTGTGTCCTCCAAGCAGGAATTCTGAACTTGGTGATTTGCTATCCTCTCCCAGCAACCCTTTCTCCTCCCCGCTGGTGAGCTGCCTCCTGGAAACTGCCCGTGCAGCTGCCTCCACACCTCCAGACAGTCCCTTCTCATTGACCGCAGCCTGCCTCACGTTTCTCAGTGGGGGACTGCAGAGCAGAGTGGAGCTCCTGGGCTCCTGAGGCTGTTCCTTAACTTGAAGCCTCTCATCATGAACTCCTCTTTCTTGTGGCTCACCTGGAGGCTCTATGCTGATGGTTTATGTCATCCAAGAGATTCAGATCAGAAGATCATAGCAGCCGTAGGTGTGTCTGATCCTGGCCATTTGTTTTCTGCAAGGGAAACTATGTTGTGTTTGCTTGCCCCTTGGTTTATATGGAATATGCAGATAGAGTATCGGTCATTGGATGTTATGCTGGGGTTGTATCTCTAGTACACTTGGCAGAGCTAGCCATTCAGGGCCACTCTTTATGGCGGCTTGTTTAATGCCTCCCATTCTGCCATGAACTGCACAAAGCCTGTTCCCTTCTCTTCTGTCTAGCATCTGTTCTCTTTAATAGTTCACCCTCTTAACTAGCAGCCACAAGAATTTAAAGCCACACAGTTCCCTTCTGTTCTGTAATCGACATTCTAGTCAGAGCATTTGGGTTATTCCTTTATTTTTCTAATACAATAAATAAGTGTTCTGCTATAGTTTTGAGGTAATGAGGGTTTGAAATGAATTTCAGTATTCTTGCTGGGCTTTTATGATGCAGGTGCAGTCTCTTGCAATAAATTACCAGAGTTAAACAGTTCAAGATCCATAAAGCTCTCTGCCCTGGCATCGCTAAATTAATAGGTTAACGGCTACACATAAGGAAAATGTCAGATGTTAAAAAATTTTTATTAGTAATAAGCTGGGAATTTGTGACCTTAAAAAGCTTGTATAATCCTTTACAGCCCTCAGCCAGAGCTAATTTTATTATTTCCAGCCTGCAAAGCATTATATGGCCAGACTCTAGGCTACTGTATTTGTGTGGACTTTTAATGAAAGACCATTTAAAATACTTACATTGCTTAATTGAATACAGGGCCCACATGGGATATGCATCGATGCATTTATCTAGTGAATGGTTTCTAAGCACAGACTCAGTACCACCCTAAAATCAGAGACAAAGAAATAGACAACTGTAGAAAAGGCTCTGACATAGGTCTCAGGAGCAGCCCCTGAAGGAAGGGCCAAGAGATTGACTGGTCCCTTATTTATAGTAGCTAAGAATGTAGAGTCAAAAACCCCACTTAGATCGCAGCCCCATCATTTCCAGGATATGTGACTTGGGCCAGTTAACCTTCTTACCCGTTTTCTTTGCTTCTCTCTTGTATTTCTTTCTTTCCTGTTCTTTGAGACAGACTCTCACTATGTAGTTCAGGCTGCTCTTCACCCAATGTTCCTCTCTGAGCCGGGAATCCAGGCTTTAGATCACACCTAGGAGGCTACTTACCTCCATGTGCCAGAGTGGCCCCAGGCAGATCCAAAGCATAGACCTCCTGTGGACTAAAAGGAGGGTATCTTCAAGTCCTTAAACTAATACATGGCACGCTGTAATCAGTGCAAGGGGCTTAGACCATGAGCCAGTGTACATTTAAACAAAACTACAAATGAAGGAAAACCTTTTGTGAAAAACATAAAAACTGGCGGGTAGATTAGTGTTGGCTTTTATTTTGTGCTATGATGTGGGTTGGTGGGTGACAGAGGACAACTTGTTGGGGTTGTCTCAGATTACTTTAGCTTTTGTCAAGTTGACATAAACTCTCCCGCACAGCTTGGGTCCCAGGGTCATCAGGCTTGGCAGCAGGCACTCTACCTGCTGAGCCATCTTGGCAGCCCCTAGTGTTTGTTTTTAAACATCAGACACTGGGTTTGATTAGCTTGCATAGGAATTTACCGTCGCTAGATCCAGTCTCCAGGGTCCTCCGGAGTGAATGGTCAGTACACCATTTGAAGTTTCTTTCTCTGGCTTACTAGAAATACCAAGCAAAGAATACACCTGCCTGATCTGTATTATTGCAGTGCCTGCAGCTGAATTTCAGGGGGAGGGGTCAATATAATGAGCGGCGGCTAACAATGGCTAAGTATTTGTTCAGTTGTAACTCCTCGGTGGAGGGATGTGGCATTGGGTTTGAGGCTTATGGGACAGCTGCTTCTCTAGACAGGGCATTGGAACTAGGAAAGAATTAACAAGCGCAAGGGCAGAGTCTTGGCTCTGGAGAGGATGGGGAGTCACCACATTAGAGGGAGGCTTAGGGGCTGGAGAGGTGGCTCAGGGGTTAAGAGCACCTGGTAGGCAGGGAGTTCCAGCTCCCTCTTCTGCCCAACATACACACACTAAAATTTAAAAACAAAATTTACAAGGGGAGCCTGAGAGGTAAATCCAGGAATCCAGGAAAGCTCAGGGTCTAAAAGTAGGAGTCCCGTTGGAAGGCTGTGCTGCCATGCCAGGGGCCAGAAGTGGTTTGAGCCCCAGGAACGAGCTGGCCTGGGTGTTTTGGTACTAGAATGTTTATTCAGTGTACAGTTCTCCTATTATTCATTTAGCAGACACTGATTGATGGTAAGTGGTGCCAGCCTCATAACCCTGGATGATGGGTGAAACCTTCTCCTCTTATGGAAGAGCAGAGGGCACCCGTGCACGCTGGGGGCAGGTCTTTGGATGTGATCTTTTCCAGAGCAGCCATGTTACCTGATTAAAACCCCTTTGCAATGGCAGGATCCTGGGCAGAATCTGCCTTTTCCTTGAAAAAACTGCCTCCTCTCTCCCTCTCCTCCCCCACCCCCCAGAGTAGGGCGTATCCTATGTCTGACTAATTCTGTCAATCCTTTTCTGATAAGTCACTTTGCCTCTCAATTAGATATCACTATTTGGGATTAAAGGTGTGTAGCATGTCCACATTCCAGCTGGATCACACAGACTTAGGACTTCAGATGTTATCCCTTGCCAGGGCAGCCATGTTGGTGGATTAAAATTCCTCTATAATTTTGACCACCACAAAACCTACATACACATGCACATACACAGACACACATAAATAAAAATAATTGAATCTTTTTTTTTTAATCTTTCAACCTGAATTGGTTGTAGATGTTCAGTTACTGAAGTTGGAACGGCTTCTCCGTGAGTTTCTCTCCAGCAGTTTTTATCTTATCTGTGAAATGAATCGTATCTGTCTTAAAAATACTACTGACACTTTTACTAGAAGGGTGTAGCAATATCTGGTGAGATTTCCATTGTGTAATAATTTGTTTCTCCGGGCTGGAGAGATGGCTTAGCAGTTAAGAGCACTGACTGTTCTTCCAGAGGTCCTGAGTTCAATTCCCAGCAACCACATGGTGGCTCACAACCATCTATAACGGGATCTTATGCCCTCTTCTGGTGTTTCTGAAGACAGCAACAGTGCACTCATATACATAATAAATCTTTAAAACAATTTTTTTCAAAAAAAATAATTTGTTCCTCAATACAGTGGCACTGGCCGTCTGGAGTGGGACGGGCTTTCTGAGATTCACTGTAAAATGGTGATCACTGTGTCTGTGGCAAGCATGGCTTTTAAAGGGCTTCAGAGACTCTGCGTTTTAAGAGCATGGTGATTACAGAGCAAACAAGAGCAAGCACCCCCAACACAGGGACATTTGTCCTATGGCTGCCCTAGACGCTGTCAGTCACTGTGTTGAAGAGGAGAGAAATGATTTTGCCCAATGCACACCTGACCAGGCATTTGCAACATTTTGTAATGGAATAGAGAAAGCTGTGGACAGAGAGGTGAGAGGCTGTTACCAGGCACTGATGCTTAGCAGCCATCTATTTTCATGGACTTTACCTTGTTGCTTGTCAGATGAACAGATGAAGTACTGGGCTGACCTAGTATACCTGAAGCACTTTAAAAAAAAAAAAAAGATTTATTTATTCAGCAACCACATTGGGGGAAAAAAAAAAGCTAAAGATTTATTTACTTATAATATGTGAGTACACTGTAGCTGTCATCAGACATTTCAGAAGAGGGAGTCAGATCTCATTATGGATGGTTGTAAGCTGTTGCGGCCCGCCCGCAGTCCACAACACGAACGGTTCACTGAGAAAGGCAGTTCAGGCTGAAAAGAGAGGAAACTAGACGGGGCGGAAGAAACAATGGAGTCAAGACAACAAATTCTGATCAAGACTCAATTTTACTAATTCCAGACACTAGTTATAAAGGAAGGGGGAGGGAACCCAACTTCCCGCCAAGTAACTCAGGGTCCAGTAGCAGGACGAACACGTGTGTGACTCCAGGCAGCAAAGGCAGGTTCCAGCAGTGGGCGTGGCAGGACGAATGAGCCGGTAGCTCCACCCTTGAGCAGGCAGGTTCCAGGCTGGGGGAAGGGAGGCCACATTTCCCCCCATTAGATAACAAAACAAAAATAAAAAAAAAAAGGGGGTGGCCTGTGGCAGAAAAATTATCTATGTTCAATAGTTTTGCCTGAGTTTTTTAGGGCTAAAGAAAAAACTTGTTTCCGTGGGATTCCCTAACTTTTCTAATGGTAAACTGTATCTGGCTAAGACTGTCTTTAAAGCACTGACTGAATAGCAGCGCTGGGCTGTAGGCTCTGACTTTATAATGCTAATTAGTGCTGAATAGGTAGCTACCTGTTTGCATTAAGTAGGGCGTTGGTACCCTAGCTGAGTTTAACTAAATGATTTAGAATAACACTGAGCTGATAATCCTCTGCAATTTTGGGTGACAGGCAGGGGAACAGGGAGAAGGGGTTAAGACTGGCTGGCTCCTAGTACAAGGCCAATTGGCTTTTTTATTTTTTGGGTGGGAGGCAGTGAAGGGCTTGCCCTTACGACAGCAAGGTCTCCAATCTCTCTCCCCCCTATTAATTAAGTTTAAATAGGCAATGCTTAACAGAGGTGATCAAATGATTCTTTTCATCCATAGATGAGTGGGCCTTTAACCTTGACTTGGGTGGACATTGACCTGATTTGAAGGAGGTTGGTATCTGACTCCAGCTAAAAACCAAAAATACTTAAGGCTCTGCCTCCCCTCCCCAAAAGATACCAAGAGCCACAGATGTGAGTTGTTACAATGTGGCCTCCCTTCCTTCTTCCACCTAAGCAGTTTTCTAAAAAACTGCGGCACACCGCCTGTCTCCGTATCTAGTTCCGATTAACGAACTACTGACCCCAAGCAGAAACAGTGTTGGGTCAGCACTGCTTCAAACTTGATTCGTATCCTACCGCATCCTCAGCAACACTTTACAAAACTGAAATTTTTTAGGCTAGCGCTAGCATGTGTACCTGTCCGTTGCTCCGATGCTCCTCCGATACGAAGATCCTTTCCTTTCTTGTGGAGCTCCACACAGCAGTCGTTTCTCTTAGCATCCCTCTGCCATTCTTCAGGTCCCTGTTCTGGCGCCAACTGTTGCGGCCCGCCCGCAGTCCACAACACGAACGGTTCACTGAGAAAGGCAGTTCAGGCTGAAAAGAGAGGAAACTAGACGGGGCGGAAGAAACAATGGAGTCAAGACAACAAATTCTGATCAAGACTCAATTTTACTAATTCCAGACACTAGTTATAAAGGAAGGGGGAGGGAACCCAACTTCCCGCCAAGTAACTCAGGGTCCAGTAACAGGACGAACACGTGTGTGACTCCAGGCAGCAAAGGCAGGTTCCAGCAGTGGGCGTGGCAGGACAAATGAGCCGGTAGCTCCACCCTTGAGCAGGCAGGTTCCAGGCTGGGGGAAGGGAGGCCACAGTAAGCCACCATGTAGTTGCTGGGATTTGAACTTCGAACCTTCAGAAGAGCAGTCAGTGCTGTTACTCGCTGAGCCATCTCTCCAGCCCCCTGCAGCACTTTAAAGTCCCAGGATTTGGAATTACCATAGGGGAGAAGAAACTGGGGCAGCCTCTGTTTCCCCAACTTTTTGAGTGTGAACATGCCTGCTCATCTTCTACCAGAGTTCTTGGCAGCATACTGGCTGCTTCCGCCAGGGATGGCTGGTCCTCATGTTTGTCATTGTAATTGGTCCTGGCTACTTCCACCAGCTGAGCTCATTTGATTTCTACGTTAGCTTATGTGGAAGTGACAGTCACACAGGTCCTCTAATGGCCTAGATGGCTGGGGTCTGGTCCTCCACTGAGAATGCCCTAGGAAACCCCATCTCAGGACAGTAAGCTCCTACTGCAGGCTTTGAACTTAAGCATTAGCCACTGCTCAAAGGACAGGTGGTCTCTTTCAGGGGACATCATCTTGGTGAACAGCTATCTTTTCATCCCTAACACCTACTGCTTCTCTGCTCTGTCTTGTCTTGGCACTATGAACCAGCCCAGGCAGCTGCACAGCTTAACTACTATCTAAGACCTAAATATACTAGGTACTTAAGTACCAGGGTCTGGGTGAGCGGGTTGCTCATAGGAGATAGATGTAGCTGCTCATTGAGAAGGGTACTTTATATAGCACCTAGATAAAACAAGAGCATTAGGGCAGGTGAGGTTTCCTTTGGCTGCCTGCCCTGCTCAGTGTCAGAATTCTGGGCCTTTCTTAAGAGAAGGCCCACCCTTTTGTCTGTTTTAAACAGTAACAAAGAGCAGAACCATCTCTAGCCCCTCAGGATCCCAAAATACTTAAACTTCATAGGGGGAAAAAAAAGGGCTCTCTTAATTTACTGTTTAACCCTGGATTACCATGTCCGTATTTTCTGTTTGCAATATACTTGATGAAGGTTCATGTCTAAAATAGTCTTTCTTGAGATCTAGCACTTGACATCTTCCACCATAGACTCCTGGGTGGACGGAGCTTATAATCTATTAAAGTAAGAGGTGTACCCACCACAGGTTCTTTGTGGGTCTGTTGGATGATGCCTGTGCTGTGCCCCGGCAGGAAGATGGGAACGGTGTTATCAGCTACGTGATAAGCCATTAGTCCAGAATGACGGCCTTTTTCTGCCTCTCAAGTGGGCACCTGATGGATCCATACAAGCACTTTGTTTTCCTGTCCATTAAGATTTCCAAAAATGCCCACTGTGGCCACCAGGAAAGAATAGATGCAGATAAAGGAGAGATGTTTTGAGGTGACCTCGATTTGTATGTATAGGCATGCTTCCAGGCTTAGGGCAAAGTGGGAAAGGGTGTAGCCATGGCTAGAAATTGTATAGAAGAGCGAGAAGAAAAAAACAAAGTCCTCACTGATGACTCTTGAAAAGGGAGAGTCAGAACAGAAGAGGCAGGAGGGAGGAGATGGGTAAACTCTGATTATAGGTCAGTCGGAAGGAAGTCAAAGATGGAAAGTCAGCTCGAAGAGCAAGCATGGTCATACAGAAGGCTTTGTTTTGTTTTATGGGATAAGAGACACTTTAAGTCTATCTATTCACATGCCCAGGAAAGGGAGAGAATTCCAAAGCCTAAGTGGTAATTGGAAGTGGGCAGTAGTGGAGGAGGAGGGAGGGAACCAAGAAGCCAAGACCCGATGATCTTTCTTGCTATGGGGCAGCAGAGGTGGAGTGGGCTTGGAGAAGAACTTTCGAGAACTTCAGATAGATGGCCTCTGAAACGGTGGATGGGATACGGAAGGAAAGGGGGAATGCCCGTGCAGGGCGGTGCGACTGGAAGAGAGTAGAAAAATCAGAAGCAGCTGCTCTAGAACCCACTTGGGTAGGGGTGGGAGTAAGGAGACATTTAGGAAGGACACGTGAAAAGAGACATGAGGAATTCACATGGAAATGGGAGGGTCATCGCAGGCAGAGCCTAGATAGCTCATTTGTGCTGTGGTGACTAGCATTTCCTGGATCTGGCTCCTTGGGCAAAGAGAAGCCAACAGGTTGAGAGTAGAGTTAAAGGGCTTCAGGAGCTAGTGGCAGTCACAGGGTTGACCAGGAGTCCCAAACTGGGCAAGAAAAATAAAGGCAAGGAAAGCTGGCAATAAAGACAGCACAGAGGATTAAATGTCCTCAGAGCTTTAGAAGTGATAGAGGTCACTAAGGCGATCATCTCAGAAATGTACAGAGTCTGCAGGTCTAGCTAGGGGCTCCGTGCCTGTGAAACATGAAACCACAGGTACAGACTCAATGCAGAGCACAGTGAGGTTTGTGAAAGGAGGAGTCTGTTGGCTTCTCCTGACCTAGCAAAGTGGCCTCAGAAAGAAGCCAGTGTATGATGGATGGGAATGCCTATACTCTTGTATTGATTTGGTTTGTTTGTTTGTATTCTTGTTTGTACTGTGGGCATTTTACTTACATGTATGTCTCTACCATGTGTATATCTGGTGCCCTCAGAGGCCAGAACTGGTTATCAGATCTTCTGGAAATGGAATTACAGATCATTGTAAGCTACCCTGTGGGTGCTGGGAATTAAACTAAGGTTCTCTGGAAGAGCACCGAGCCATCTCTCCAGCCCTGACTACTTTTAATGACAATTTCCAAGATGCTCACAGGGCTGTTATCAGTAGAAAAGGAGCAATGTGCGTGTTTTTAGGATTGAAATTGCTTGCTCCTTGTGGCTTGCTGAGGCCTTCCTTATACCATCCTGGACCACCAGCAGCGGCCCCTCCCACAGAGTGATTAATCTAGAAAATGCACTACAGACTTGCCTACAATCTGATGGTCGCATTTTTAAGTTGAGGTTCCTCTTCCCAGATGACCATAACCTGTGTGAAGTTGGAGAAAAAAATCCAACCAAGTCAGCCATTCCCACACCACCTGTCCCTAAAGTCCATCCATTCTGCCTGCTCTCCCCTCCCTGATTCCCTGATTCCCTCCACTTGCTTCTGAGGGCTTTGGGGCAGCTTTCTGATGCAGAGCCCTGCCCTAAAAAGCCTCTGGTGCAGTGTAACTCTAATCTAAAAGCAGAGGAGCTCAGTGCCCTCCTTTGTGACCAAGGTCAGCAGGATGCTTCAAGCCCGGCTGAGCCAGGCCTCTTCCCGGTGCCACATGCAGTAAAAATACCATGTTTTCTCAAAGAAGCTATTTACAGCGGCCTGCTTATCTGCTGTTTGTAGCTCATCTCTTACTCTGACTTTGCACTGCAGCTGTCCAGTGTTCCCTTCCTCGTCCTTTTCTTTCAGTCCTCTATCCCAAAAGCAATGGATATGGAAATGTTGACTGAATCTGCCCTAGATGTCCCCGATTTAGAAAAGATTTCTGAGCCTTAATTACCAACACTGAGAAAATGGCTTTGTTTAGCCAAGAATAATAGGATTCCATGATGTCCCTCGGCAGCTCTCTGAGATAATGCTTTTTGTTCTCACTAAAAAAATTTTTGATAGTTGAACGCCGAAGAATGAAGACATATTGAGTGTCTTAACCTTTAGAGAGGAAGTTGGACGGGAAATTTGTCTTTAAGACAAGATGTCCCCTTAGATTAAATTGATTGGCAGAGCCTGGCTTCCCAGCATGAGGCAGTGAGCAGCAGAGCTCTGCATGCCCGTTCTCCTCCGTGGCTTCATGGTGGGTACATTGGGTGATTAAAAACCGAGGGTAAAGAAGATGAACAACCTGTCTGAGAGCACCTAGCTAGTGATGGGTTATGAATTCGGGCTCCTCTCCCAGTCCCTACATCCGTGTTCTCTGCTCTCAACCATCTCTGAAATGAAAACGTGCCTCACCACCTTGCAAGCCCCGCGGCAGTGCTAGATTTTTCACCCTGCTGCTGTGTGTGTTGGATAGAGAATTTGGCAACTTTTTGTTCTCGCTTCTAAAACTGTGCACCTTTTCCACGTAGCACTGTACGTAACTTAGGACTCTGCTTTCCTTTGTTGTAGATTTTCTACCCTAGCAAGGATGGCACCAAGATTCCCATGTTTATTGTGCATAAAAAAGGCATAAAGCTGGATGGCTCACACCCTGCTTTCTTATATGGCTACGGGGGCTTCAACATCTCCATTACACCCAACTACAGGTAAGCACAAGACACATGACCTGGGTGTGATCTGCGCATAGTGGGGATCTGCTAAATCACATGTTTCTCGCTTGGTGGCATTTCAGAGAGGGGCAGGACTTTAGATAACTACTTTAATGTTTAATTAGGAACTGCAGAACCTTTACAAGCCCATTTTACTATCATTATTTGATGCCCTCAGCAGGATTGGTTGTTGGAGAAGTAGCTGTGGAGTCTACAGCTGTTACACAGTAGCAGCTACGTGGTTATTAGAGATTATCCCCATGCCCCTCGGTCTTAAGGAGCCTCTCCTGTCCTGTCTCCGTGGGCAGCATATCACCACCCTCTGCATCTCTTCAGAGAAATACTTTCATAGCTAATGATTGTACTTTCTCAGCAGTGGCCTAAAATAACATTGTAGTAATATTTAGTCATAAATACGTTTTCTGAACACTCTAAATGCCTCATGCATTTCAAACTGTTCTGTGGTTATTTTCTAGGTAACAGATGCTTATACGTCCACTGCTATTATTTGTATAAATAACTCCTGTCAGTTTTTGTGTAATCTCAATATCCCATTCCTAGTATGAAATAGGATTTGCTTTGAGTATTTTTAATAAAAGGATTTTGTAGTTGAGGCCTCAGCATTAAGCTTACTTTTGAGTAGCGCTCATTTGAAATCTGATCCACATATTCACCCTGGATCTTTTCTATCTGTGAAGAGATTTGTGGACTGATGGTGACTGGGACAAACTAATTCATATCTATCCACCCGCTGCCCTAAACATTGTTTTGGACATTCAATAACTGCAAACTGCTCATTACTTTACATTTAATGAAGTTGAGCGATGGCTCATGCCCTTAGAATCCTTTAATTGAGATGGGACAATCTGAGGAGTTGGCTGTTTATTTTGGTTGGCAGAACAAGGGAGTTCTTGTATAGCATCATGATAGAGCAGTATTTCGTGATGAGGGTTCCAGTCAAATGTCACCGTGGTGGCACTACCCAGAGCACAGGCTGAAGTGAGGCTGGAAGGAAGCAGTTTCACTGTTTGAACCCTTCTCTGGCCTGCTGTCTCCTTAACTCAGCCATTTCTGTGGTCCCATCACAAACCACACTGAATCTGAGACAGTTGATCTAGAAACTCAAACCAGTCCATGACTATTAGCCAAGCCAAATTATGGCATTGTTTGCCATTCTTTATACGCAGCTTCCATTGAGTGCGAGTCCCTGCTGTGGAGGTGCAGGGATGGTGACACATGCTCCAGCCAATGAGAATGAGATGGGCACACTCTTCCCTGGTCCCTTCATCCTAGTAGGAATGAGACCACATTGATCCCCAAGTGGATCTACCGGGTCTAAAGCTAGCAGTCTGTCCATTTGTACAGTAAGTTCCTTTTAGACGCGTAGGTCAGGAATCAAGAGGATCCCTAGACTGTTTGCTCTCAGTAGTGAGTGGACGACATAATTTCAAGAGAGGTCATGAATATGTGAAGACCAAATCATTAAGACATCTTGGCTAATTGGGTATGGTTAGTCTGATGCTGTCTACCTCCTTCTGACTAGCTTTCATGTCCTCAGTGATCCGACCCTCGCCTCTAAGGAAAGGAAGAACATCAGAAATAGTGTTCAAAGCAAAGTAACTTTAACAATAGGAAGATGTTACTACACATGCTTAGGTCAGAGAGAAAAGAAAATAAAATCCAGGGTTTCCAAAAGGTTTAATTTTTTTTTTCTGGATAATAGTCTTTTATTTCTAGAACATACTTTCCAGCCTCAAAGCTTATTCCTCTCCAGTTCTTTGTGGTCTCCCATCCTTTGAAATCGTGTATTACATAATTATTCTCTGTTTCCTTAGGAGTGGAAATGCACACTTGGTTGAGAAGGAGCTTGGTGTTTTCCAAGTTGATCAGTGCAGACACAGTCGCCTGCTGACAGGTCCACTCTCAGAGGGACTAGGAGGCCAGCTCCACTCCCTCCTGGCCTACATCAGTCCGTTTGCCGTGTGATAGTCATTGCAAAGATAGACTAGTGTGACCTGCGGGCCTCTGGTTACCCCTGTGTCTGCATTATGACATATGAGTGCACAGTGAGGTACATGAGCTTTGTAGGCAAATGGTAATCAGAAGTTACACGTCTTTCATTTCTGTCAAGTCATAATAAAAATTATTACTGGGCTTCTATTTGGATGCAGTTCGGCCTGCTGTGTTCTTAGGATACAGTGTTGCCTTGAGATGGAGGGAGGAGTCTTGGTGCTTGCTAGGCAATCACTGGAAGATTAAACTGTCATCTCTGTTTCTCAGCGTGTCCAGGCTCATTTTTGTGAGACATATGGGCGGCGTCCTTGCGGTGGCTAACATCAGAGGCGGCGGTGAATACGGAGAGACGTGGCATAAAGGTGAGCTGTTTTCTCTGCAGAGCCAAGAGTCTGGCCTGATTGAAGCATGGGTCGAGCTGATCGTCCTGTTCCAACAAGCTGGGTGGAGAGAAGCGAGAGCTTTTCGGCAGAATAAGAGCCCTTTCAGACACATTGCATGCACAGCTCCCCCATCACAAACAACTCTTTCGTGTTATTTTCCTCTGTAGCCTGGGATAAGGAAGCACAATTTTTCAGACATATTCCTCAGAAGATCGTTGTGGAATTTTTGATTTTTTTCAGCAACACAGAGTTGCTGTAGGGGGCAGTCTTTGGGGGCTTCTGTGATCTAGTTCTCCTGATGGTCTTGCTTGCCAGTTTGGCATTACCTGGCTGTCTCAAAAGAGGTGTCAAAGCAGGCTAGTTTCTGCTAAGAAAAAGGAACGGTCCCATAGCTTTCCTGCTCCCAGTGTGGACCCGTCCTGGCTCCCAGCATTCGGAGATGGCCTGTCTGCCTAGCATTGTGTTGAGAAGGCTAAGAAAGTAGCCTTTAGACACAGATTCTATACTATAGCCTTTTCTTGTTTCTCTGTATCTGTCTCCTGGCCTCTTGAGGCATTCTTTCTGTATGGAGCCTCTTACACCCTTGTCCAGACTTCCATGTGACTGGAGCTGTTCTTCAGTTGTGTGGTCCGTTGCCTCGTGGTACAGAACACACACAGCTCTCCTTCCAGCCTTCTACTTCCCAAACTGCCATCTGCATTCATTTACCACATGACCAAGTGGGAGTGGTCAGCAGTGCTAGGGGTTGTCTGTCGTAGACACCAATCAGCAGGGGTCTTCTCTCACTGCAGGAACATCAAAGACAATTCTTCCCCACTCTGCAAGGCTCACGGCTCTGGGGTTCTACATCAATTCAGCAACAAGAGTGAGCCTATAAAAAGATTCCTTAGTTCCTAGGAGGTTCTAGTGCTGCAGAGGCCAAGGTGTCCAGCACACACTCATGGGCAATCTAATGTCACCCAAACTGCAGGAGCGTCACAGCAGGACTGAGTGCCCCTAAAATACCCAGTTGTCACCATATTTGAAACACTGTAATAGTGACTGTGATTTTTGACCTGATAGAAGATGGATCTCAGTTACCCTAAATGCGTTATGTACAAAGAGATAGTTGAAGAGGGAAAAAAGTATATATGCTTAGCATAAATTTCATTTCAACCCAGATTCACAAACTGAGCTAGCCTGTTTGACTCGTCTAATTTTGTATATATTCATATACACAATATTCTGACCACAGACCTTGTTCCTGAGTCTAACTCCTCCTGGACCAGATTCACCCTCTGGGAAAATGGACCCCACGGTCTATCAGGGACATTGCCCTTGGTCCTGGTCTGCTTTCTACACCCACTCATTAATTAGACCAACCATTGTCCAAAGCCTTGGGAACAGCCGCCTGGAGCGTAAGACTGAATTAGTTTGGGGATTTTTGTTGTTGTTGTTGTTGTTTAATGCTTCAAAGCATTAGTAAATGGAGCAGAGGGGACCTTCTGCAGTTCCAGCCTCGTGTGCAGAATGCTGATGGGTCCAATTCCCATTCTCTTCATATGCTTAAAATGCAATGCACTTTTAAAAATAGGCATACACACCAAATGCTATTGTTCCTGGAAGCTAAGTATTCCTAGCTGTTCTAATTCACCAGTAATTGCTTATTAAAATCTTAATAACATTTGTTTTGATGTTAAAAAAAATTTCTTTCAGTAACACTGCTTCATGTTTAATTGAATTTCTGCACAAGTGGTTAATCTTGACTATCTAATTAGATCTGGGTCTGCTGTGTTCATTCACAGGCAGTTACTGCAGGCAGCTGTCCTCTGAGGCCTTCCCTTTCAGGATTCCGAGACCCTGTGACTCTTTCTCGCTGAGTGACTTCACTGGTTTCATACACAGGAAGGGGCTACATACAGGTGGTGGGTGATGGTGCTCAGGTGACACTTGACAGTTAGGATTCCCGCTCAGCCCTGCTGCAGCCCAGCCCTGCTGCAGCTCCTCTAACAGCCGATCCCGGTGTCTTTTGCATTAGTGGCAGAGCATAGCTGGACCATTTCTCTCTCAAATACTGCCTAGAGGAAGGTTGAGTTCTCCATAGCAGGAAGCGTGAACAGCCAGTGTCACTAGCTTCCGGTGGTCTGTGCTAGGTGGAGTTCGGAGGGCTGATGGCCACAAGAGTCGTTGGTCCATTTCTCATTCAGCTTCTTAAAGTAGAGATTCTTTTTATGTCACACGATCTTTTTCTCTCTGGGGGCGTCTAACTAATAAGTTGTACAGTTTGTTAATAAAATACACATTCACCATGTGGGTTCCCAGTTGTGGTACTGAGCTCTCCATCGTCCGTAATATTGAAATGGAGGCGCACCCATCTTAAATGTGGCTTAAACAGCCATACTTGGGATCGGTCAGCAGTGGAAACCTAATCTCTCCTCATTCGCAATTCTTGTAGTTGTTACTTGCTTTGGGGGAGCAGTCTCTCATTGTCTCTAATTGTCTTTCACTGTGTAGGTGGTATCTTGGCCAACAAACAGAACTGTTTTGATGACTTCCAGTGTGCTGCTGAGTACCTCATCAAGGAAGGTTACACATCTCCCAAGAGGCTCACAATCAACGGAGGCTCCAACGGCGGCCTCTTAGTAGGTGAGACCTGCGTCTTATTCAGGCAATCGCTAGCCGAGTCCTTCCGGGGTTTTCTGACAACTCCCTTTAACTTTGCGGCTCACAGATGGGGGTAGTAGTAGATAGAGAGAGTGGAACGCACATCTGAAACAAAAAACCAGGATGTCTGGACCTGCATCATACTGAGTAAGCTCAGCCTGCTCTCTCTGACCAGTGTACTCCCTACACGCTAAAGTCACAGATTGGCAGCAGTCAGCCACCTCAGGACTGAAGCTGACTGCCCCCTGATTGTACCACTCAGACCTAGTGAGACTCGAGCCTCACAGAACATTGTTCAGAAGTATGCAGTGTATGATATGGTCCTGGGCATAGAGAGGGGCACCCAAGAGGAACCCATGCCTTAGGAGTAATACAGAATCAAAAGGAGTAGTTGGTATAAATAGTTGAAACGTGCTGAGCACCCTGTGGTGGATATACTGTCTTTGTCGGCCTTTTAATGAACACTGCGTTCATACAAGCAGAAGATATTGATGCTGGCCTTGAGCCTGGCACTGTCTGTCTTTGGTGGTTAGTGAAATTTTACTCTTTATCCTCTCAGAAGCACGGCCATAGTCTTGGATGTGCACGGCAGGCCTGGGTTTTGTTGGCTGAGACCTCATGCACTGGTGTGAGGGTCTATACCTTGGTACGTGTATAAATGACAGTTTTCGGTCCACCATTCTTGGAAGTTCAAGGATGGTCATTCATCTTTGAGACATGCCGAGCATCTCAAAACATGGATTTTTGTGCTTAGCCTTCTCCCCAGTAGAACACAAAGCCAAATGCTTTGTAGGCTGTTAATACTAAAGTACCTGCCAGATACACGAGGGCCTGGGGCTAATCCCAAGCTATGTTAAATAAGTAAGTGCCTAGCTAGCTCACGGATATAAAAATATAGTCATCCAAAATAATTTGTTTAAATTTGGAAAGGGTGGTGCTCGGAGGGGTGACTCAAATGTTACAACACCTCCTGGTCTTTCAGGGGTCAAGTTGGAGTCTTAGGATCCACATTAGGTAGCTTGCAAGTTTTGCTAGACATCTCGAAATGCCAGGCATGTGTAGAGATGTGAGGCGTAGGTAGATCAGCAGAACAGATGTCTGGACCTTCACAGAGCCTTATCTCTGGTCGGATGAATGAGACACTAGTCAAGGCCCTCAGACTAGCATGGGCTCCTCAAGTGATAGGGGAGGCTCATGTCCTCATAGGACTAGGCAGGTATCCCGAGGCTAAACCAGGATAGACGTTGAATGTACTCTGGGAGATGAGAAGCCTTCGGGACAGTTCTTGTGAAGATGGACAGAAGGTCAGGCCCGTGAACCTGAGTAGCTGGGAGGCCTCACTGGCTCAAACCAAGGCATGGCCCCAGAAGTAATAAGTAGTTGGATTCTGATGTATTCCGAGCTACGAACAAGAGGTTCGGCAGAACTAGGAGTGAGTCCAAGGCTCGGAAGGAAAGGGCATTGCAGACATCATGAGATCTGTGTTGTAATTTACTGGTTCTCCCAGTAACTGTGCTGTGTTTATGCCTTATAAGCCAAGTCCTTTGAGAAGCCCACAGAGCTGCATCAGGATGCGGGCACACTCATTCTAGGCAGTGCACATTCCCAACCCTCCCACGCCCAACTGAGAGAGTCGGGTTCTAAGGGAATGGCTCAGACTTCTGTGCTATTTATTAACGTGATGAAAGCAGAATAGAGTGTGAACTGCAGGGTTTTTGCCAGAGACAGGAAGAGTCCAGATCTCTGACTGACTCCTAGTCACACAACTCTGATGTACTTCCGATCAGTCTCCTTGACTGTTGTTTCCTGGCCTCCGGCTCTGTACTCCATGTCAGAGCCTCTGACCTGCCTTAGTGGTACTGACTTGACTGTCTTGCCTTCCCATAACGGCTCATTTAGTTCTCTCTCCCAGCAAATTTAGTTTTATTTACTGGGAAATATTGCTTGGCAAGTATTCAGTAGATTGTCTTATTAAAGCAACAACAAAACTTGTGAAGACAGGATAGACTGTGCCAGTATCAGTTAGACCCGCATTTCAGCCCCTCTTCTGCTCTGGACTGGTTCTGAGGTGCAAACAAGTCCTTCAAATCTCTCTCCCCTGTGAAAGCAAGTTGGGTATGATGCTCACGTTGAGGAATAAATAAATGTTCCTGGTAAGACTCCACATTTTCTCCCCTCTTGGTCTCATTGGACACTAATGGCTGAATCATCTCTGACCACTTTGTCTGTTCCAAGAATGGGTGGAACATCCAGCATCCTAGAGATGACTGGGTTCATCGCGGTGTTTAATGATAAAAAAACTTCCCTTTTTTCTCTCTTCGTCTTTAGCTGCTTGCACAAATCAGCGTCCAGACCTCTTCGGCTGTGTTATTGCCCAGGTTGGAGTGATGGACATGTTGAAGTTCCACAAATTTACCATTGGCCATGCATGGACCACTGATTACGGGTGCTCCGACAGCAAACAACACTTTGAATGGCTTCTCAAGTACGTTTCCCTCAATATTTATATAGATGCTATTCAGAGTCTGATCTCGTGATAGTGGCCATAGTCAGCAAAGTCACAGATGTGGTGGAACCCACTATGCTCCTTGGGGTTTGTTTGTCTGCAGTGTTGAGAATTGAAGCCAGGACCTTACGGGTGCTAGGCAAGGGCCACCCTGTCAAGCACTAATCTAGGTCATGCTGTGGAGGGATTTTTCAGACAGCAAGGGGTCATGGAGAACCTGAAACCCGCCCTGACTCAGAAAGAAATGGAGACCTCAGCCATCCAGCCATATGAGGTTGAATTCTGCCCACAGCTGGATTCTGGGAGTAATTCTTTCCCAGAGTTCCCCAGTAGAAGTGCTGACAGTACACCTTGACTTGGCCTGGAGAGACTTGGAGTAGAGAACCGAGCTGAGTCAGTGCAGACTCCTGCTTACTCAATGACAGGAGTCTTATTCTCTGCTACGGTTATTATGTGTTATTCTACCAACCTGGAATTAATACAAAACGGAATCAATAGAGAAGGCAGGTTTTTTGTTTTTTGTTTTGTTTTGTCGAGACAGGGTTTTTCTGTGTAGCCCTGGCTGTCCTAGAACTCACTTTGTAGACCAGGCTGGCCTTGAACTCAGAAATCTGCCTGTCTCTGCCTCCCGAGTGTTGGGATTCAGGGTGTGCACCACCACCGCCCAGTGAAGATTGGCTTTCTTGAATAAGAACATAGAGAGCTAAGCCATTTTGGTTCTCAGTATACCCACATAGATTAGAAGTTAAGTGCGTTAGTTGGTATACTTCTTTCTTTCCTAGCCCTCAACAGCTTTGGTGATAGCGGGACATAAGTGAGATGTTTTCCTTCCTCATGTCCCACGTGTGACGGTTGTAGATTGTTTATCAGCCGTATTTCCTGTTGCAGTTTTCTTGGAGAATCATACATTTTGATTCAAAACAACTTTTTAATTTGTCTTTTTTTTTTTAATAGCTAACTTCCCTTGTTAGAACCTCATGAAAAGTGTCTTAATTAAAGGCTGTGAAAGAACTAAATTTTAATCTCAGAGAGAGAAAAAGGCTAACTCTGAGTCTTATGGTTACTCACTGATGTTCACTGGTATAACTGTGTCCAAAGAAGCCACAATTCTCGTTATCTGGAGATATATACATCTGGGGAACGAAGACCTCTGAAACCTAATGAACTTTCTATGTCAAAGTCATCAAAATGCTCCCAGCATCTGACGCTTCCTAAATGAACTGGAAAGTGGGGGGAAAGTCCCAAAAGAATTGATAGCATTCCTACTTCAGATCTCAGTGCTCTGAAGTTGCTTGTTCAAGACTGGGTCTCCCTTTTATCCATTCACCTGCTCCTACTTCATGAGCTTAGAGCTCAGTCCTGCACATCAGCTAGAGAAGGCCATCCTGGGAGTGTCAGGTCCTGTAGCAAGCTGGGAATTGTGTCAAGTGGGTTTTTTTCTGCAGAATTTCTCTGAATTTTAACAGACATTATTTCACAATGTGCAGAGAACTAACCAATATACAGGAGTTGGTCAGACAGATCCAGAACCCCACACAGCTAAGAAGCAAGCCTTGAGCTCCTTTTACTTTGGTGATAAAAGGAACAGGAGTCACACTGTTTCCATCTTTCATTCAGAAAAGTCTCTACTGAAACAAATTGTTATGTTCATTAGTGCAAAACTTAGAAATGGAAACATTATTAATAACGTGCAGAGTGTAAAGAACCTAGGTGTTCCTCTCGTTAAACTGTTGTCAGCCACTCTTTAATTCAGTTCTTTTTTTTAATATTTATTTATCTATTTACTTATTTATTCATTCATTCAGTTTTTTGAGACAGGGTTTCTCTGTATATCCCTGGCTATCCTGGAACTCACTCTGTAGACCAGGCTGGCCTCGAACTCAGAAATCCACTTGCCTCTGCCTCACAAGTGCTGAGATTAAAGGCGTGCGCCACCACTGCCAGGCTAATTCAGTTCTTAAGCAACATACCGTCCACCTCAGATGAGCCTCCTGCTGCTTTCTCTCCATTTGCCTGATGTCCAGGGGCTGGACAAAGCCCCTCTGTGCAGATTAGCAGCCAGGCCAGAGTATAGGCAAGTCATTCCTAGAACAGCTCCACTTAGCCTGGGGTACAAGCGTGAGAGTTGTTCAAGGACAGAGAAGTGCCAGTCAGGGCAAGTTCTAAATCCTTCAGCAGATAAACAGCTAAGCAGGTACTACAAAATGTTAAACTCTTAAGCAGTTGGGTTATTTCAGGGGCCTGTGACTTCCTATTTTTTACAGCCTTCCAAGGTTAGAGCTAAATAAATGTCACAGCTCCCCAGTTTCCTGTAGTCCTCAACAGTGGTGGCATAAATGATGGCAGTGCAGGCTGCTGTGGCCCTTGGACTGTTAGCTCCAGTCCTCGGTAGTGAAGTGAGGTCCTACGCGCCGGTGGGCGGCGCTGGCCGCTGGCCTCCGTGAAGGCCCTCTGTGTAGCCTCTGCTCTTGGTATCCATCCTCATAGACGTCCCTTTGCCTCATAGATACTCGCCACTGCACAATGTGAAGCTTCCGGAGGCAGACGACATCCAGTACCCGTCCATGCTTCTCCTCACAGCTGACCATGACGACCGCGTGGTCCCGCTGCACTCACTGAAGTTCATTGCCACCCTTCAGTACATCGTGGGCCGCAGCCGGAAGCAGAGCAACCCCCTGCTCATCCATGTGGACACCAAGGCCGGCCACGGGGCTGGGAAACCCACTGCCAAAGTGATAGAAGAAGTCTCGGATATGTTTGCGTTCATAGCACGGTGCCTGAACATCGAGTGGATCCAGTAAATGGGATTTCCAGTTCCTCCCACCAAACAGAGAAAACCTCAAGGGCTTTCACACCATCCTGACCAAGAAACCACTGGGCAGAACGCTGCCCTACGTGAGCACTGTGCCTCTGCTCACAGACAGCAAGCCGCTGAGCAGAACTGCCACGGGGATTTTATCTTTTCTAGGCTTCTTCTTTCTAGCAAGCCCTTGATGTTTTGGGTTTTGTTTTTGTTTGTTTTTTTTCCCACTCTCTCCAGGCACATATATTAAAAAGGGGGAAGGGGGGCATGTTTGTATAAGAAACTAAAAGGCAGTGAACATGTTGTGAATATTCGTAAGGGATCTAATAAGGTCATAGTTGGGCATACCCATATATAATAGCTCAATGAAGTTCTCTCACCATAGCACATAACCTTAAATAAATGGGAGACCTCAAGGGAGTCTCCACTGCAATACTAATAAATGCTATTTAAGAGTGGGAGGCTTTAGTTTTGGTTCCTTTGAGAGGCAGCCCTCAAAATGCAGATGACGATCAGAATAAAGAATGTAGTCTTTATGCAACAGGTTAGTTTCCAACAAGTAGAATCTTAGTACCACTGAAAAGAGGCGGAGTCTCTCCACCTCGTCTGGCTTCGATGGATGCAGCTGTGGGAGACTGCTTGCCTTCACCACTGTTACCCATCCAGGTAAAGATAAGATTCTGGTTTGGATGCCTCGTGGACAAGAGAACTTGCTCTGCACACCTGAGGACTGCTGAGTTTGAATAACAGCACGTGTATAAAATGCTGGGCACAGGCTACATGTGCCTGTGACCCCCTGCAGTGGGGGCAGCAGTAGGCAGGTCCTGAGCACTCAGTGGCCAACCAAGTTAGCCGGAAATGGTGAGCTTCTGGTTCATTGAGAGACAGTGTCTCAAGGCAGTAAGGTGGGTGGAGACAGAGAAAGGCATGGGACATCCTGTCTCCATGTACACGTGCACAGATGGGCAAACCTGCACACGCATGCTTACACCATGCACAGAATCCACATACAGACACAGAAACTATGGACTTGAAAATTAAGATTATTCACCTGTTTGCCCGTGTATTGACTTGGTTACAGAGTATTTGTAGAAATGAAACAACGCAAGTAAACTGCCCAAACAGAGGCGTTTACCCAATCTCCCTTTATAACCTGGGGCCAGCAGCATTTCCCAAGCTTTGTCCCTCCCAGGTTACGTTCTCAGGAATGCAATCGCACTGTACGGAAGTCATGTTTCCATGTGCTCTACCCCAGCCTGCTAATCTTTGAGGGAACAATACAAACTCCTCAAACCTAGGCTTTAGAAATTATGTTCTGGGTGTGTTTTAACATCTCACAACATGCCGTTCCTTTACCTATCGGTTTGGGAATGGTGATATCTAGTTTATAAGAAAAAGATATGTTACTTTATCAGATGTGATTAAAAGGAATACCTTCACTGTACACAGAGTTGCAACACAGATCGTCCCGGTGACTGCGTCCAGATCACACACATACGCCTTTTACCCATTGTTGCTCCTTGAATTTTTATCAAATTGTGATCTGAGACTAGATACAGCATTTTCTTTCACATCTGCTAAGGCGTACCAAACACCGCTCAACACTGGGGCGGGGTTTGTGTTTCCTGCTCCGGAACCGGGCTGTCCCTGACCATCAGACTCTAACATGCCACCAGCCTGCAGGTCACACTGAGGCTGAAAGCAGCAACATTCATCACAGCCTGTTGACAGCATGACTGCGAGAACAAGGAGTGTGTTTGCGACGCGAAGCCAGAGGCAGCCTCTGCTGGCATGCCTAAGTCATTTGAAGGGAGATATCTGAGCAGTCCCCACCCAGGGCATCTCCAGCTCACGCAGAATCTGACCACCTTCCCACTAAGGTCTCCTGCACAGCGAAAGTGGGAGTGTAACGCGCAGGGTCTGCTGCAGTGCGAGACCTGTGTCCAAAGCCCAGGGCCCACTGGAGGCCATGATGAGAGACAGAGCAGTTCCCTGTCCCAGCCTAAGCTTCTTATCTGTATATCTGTTTCATATCCGCAGTCACAGATTGAACATTGTCTTCTTCACGTTTTAAGTTTTAAACATGGGCACTAATCAGTGGTCAGAGCACCTGCCACCAAGCCAGTAGAGTTCAGCACCCAGCACCCACGTGGCAAACGGAAGGAACTGACTCCTGCAAGTTGTCCTCTGGCCTATAACATGCATATACAGGAAGTCAATAAACACTAGAGCTGTTTTAACTAGGAACTCCCTAAGACTGAAGCAGGGCTTCCCAGAGCCGTCTCCCCATTCCTCACTACCTTTCTGTCCCCGCACTGCCCTTCACCTGTCTCTCAATGCCAGTGACATTTGCTGGCATGTGTTGGGGTGGGGGTTGGGGGTGCTTGCTATACACATGATCTAGATGCCATGCCCTCAGAGCATCTTCGCCTTAGCAAGATAGTGACATTTGTGGCATTTAATGTGTTCATACATGGACGATTGTGAAATCCTGCAGTTACTCATTAGGCGGCTACATTGAAATAGTGGTACTAGTTTGAAAAGCAGCCGTGACAACAAGCTCTCTCTACAGTTTGGTAAGGGTTTTAGCAACCATGGGTAACTTTCTGGGGAAGACCACACAACCAATACTCAGAACAGGGTGCAGATACCCAAGGGTTGGCTTATGGTAGGTAAGAAAGCTGGGTAGGGAGGTGTTTAGAAAGAGGCCAAGAAAAAATTGTCAGGACGTTCGGGCAAATGGAATGAGGACAAGGGCTGATGGAGCAAAGCCGTATTCCAGGTCTTGTAGATATGGAAAACCCTTCTCTCATCAAATAGATCCTCCCAAGGAGGATAATGTCTGGTGTTTTCCCTGCCCCACGCTTCATTAACCACCCTGTGTTTGAATGTTTGTCCTCATGCAGCCCTATGCAGCATGTGCCACACCCTTACTCCACTTACTTAGCAAAGGCCCAGGATTTCCCAGCTAGGGGGTATACAGAACCACAACCCTAGTTCAGAACCCCTAACTGTCCCTTAGGGGACAGTTACAATCTGAACAACTGATTTCCCCCTAAAACTTAAGAATTACAATCTGAGCTCTCAAAGTCATAGCATTAGGAGGGGCCTCTGGGGATTAGGTCAGTGTCTTAGGTTTTTATTGCTGTGAACAGACACCATGATTAAGGCAAGTCTTATAAAGGGCAACATTTAATTGGGCCTGCCTTACAGGTTCAGATGTTCAGTCCATTATCATCAAGGCAACATCCAGGCAGGCATGGTGCAGGAGATGCTGAGAGTTCTATATCTTCATCTGAAGGCCACTAGGAGAAGACTGACTTCCAGGCAGTTAGGATGAGGGTTGTAAAACCCAAGCCCACAGTGACACACCTATTCCTACAAGGCCTCACCTCCAAATAGTGCCACTCCCTGGGTCAAGCATATTCAAACCATGACAGTCAGGAATGGGGTTGGTGCCATTTTTAAGTCAGCCTTATCCCTTCCACCTGGTCTGGGCAAAACTGCAACCAGGAAGTTAGCCCTCCCCAGAGCTGTCATTTCTAAATTGGAGCCACCCAGTTTGGTGTTTCATTACAACAGCTGGAATGGTTGAAGGTACTCACTCTCCTGATAAGTCAGTGTACACAAAATACAGTTTCAGGAATTCAGAGCATTGAAGAGACAAGTCCAGACAGATGAACAGTTGATAACAAGAAGTGCTGTTTCAGTGAATGTAAAGAGACCACATTTCACAGCAAAGCCCTGGGACAAACAGCATTGATGTGAATGCAGAGCTGGAGGCAGGAAACAGCCAAGCCCCCAAGGAAGTGTGGGGAGCAAGGCAGAGTTGGGGGACAGGCTGAAAAGTAGAGTCAACCCATGAGAAACCACTGGAGTGGGACTGAGAAGTGACCCCAAAGGAGTCAGGGTCAAGCAAGAAGGCCACTTAGAGCAGGTAATCCTAATGCCACGAAGGGAGCTCAGGGCTAAGAGCAGCAGAAACCCGTAAATCAACTGGCACACTGAATCGTAGAAGAGCCCCCATGACATGCTATCGAAAAAGCCAGGCTCAAACAACCATGGGAAGTATATTCCACTACATGAAATGTCAGTTCAGTGGGTGTTTGGGGTGGGATAGGGATAGAGGTTAACTGTTTAGAGATAAAGGTTGTTACTGGGTCATGAAATTTCCAACGCTGTATTAAGGTGAAGGTTGATCCACCCAGTAAATGTATGACATCATTGAATCAAATTCTTCATGGGAGTGATTTTCATGCTATGGGAATTGTGCCTCGATAAAGATGTCAAACTTTGGTGATGAAAGAGAAAAGCAGCAATAAGTCTTTCTGGATGATATCATCCAGGAATAGCCTGGTGTACTGTGATGTCAAGCAAGAGAGACAAGTGACAGAGCAGCTGAGATAAAAGCTTGTGTATTGCTCGTATGCTAAGAGCAGAGGGATATTTTAAACAGGAGTCCTTACGTTAGTGTTCACATCCCGGGACAAAGCTGTTTGGTTTCCTCCACTGAGACTGCTCCTTAGACCAGGCTAGCCTGTTAGTCCCCTCAGTGACTTTAATGCTTAGCCGGGTTCCAGCAAACGTCAGGGCAGGCCCATTGAGGTTGGGTAAATGACCAAGCTCTTATTTTATCTATGGAGCAAGTAGAAATGGGTGGCCATTTATAGAGGTTCTCAGTATCAATTAACCCTTGGAGCTGTAAACAAGTTAATATCTTAATGGTAGAAAATGACTTAGGGAATTTTTCACATGAGTTGGCAAGGAAAAGAAAACTTCTGTTTCCTAAGTACTAAAGGCTTTAGTACTTAGCAAGAGGAACCCTTAGTCACTATAACAAGCTAAACTAGGGTCAATTTATCTGAAAACAAGGTCAGCATCAAGCATAAATAAGTTCCAGGGAAAGACTAGAAGTCAATTCAGCACCCGGGCATGCAAATAGGAAGTGGCATTGTCCAAAGAGCCTTGCGAACTCCTCCAGGGAGTACAGAATAGAGGACACATGGCTCCCCAAAGCCAGTTCTGCCACAGCTCTTCCTCACAGCAGTGGGAGATTCCATGATCCATCCGAGGCGAACTAAGACTAATGGTTTCTAAGAGGATAAAGGCTTAGGACTTCTGTATCTGGTACCCACTGCGCTTTGGAGTTGCTTCTTGCTATTCCTTTTGGTAAGGAATCACCCGTCGCACTTGGATAAAGCTGACTTATGGTTGTCTTGGTAAAGGAGTGAATGGAAGTGTGGGGAGAGAGGACCTGGTAAAGTGTGGATTCCAGGACAGACGCTAAGAAACTGATACAAGAAAGCTGGCCTACCTCTTACTCTTGCCTGATCTTGGTGTCTCTGCCTAGGAATGTTTTTGTCTGTCCCGAGCTGCAGCACAAGTCAAGAGCCCCAGGATGCAGCCTGAACCAGCCATAAGTAGATGGAGATAGAACCAGATTCCCAATATCCTGGCCATACTACATGCGCAGTGTCACTGAAAGTGGACCCTTGCACAGCACCACAGAAGCTACCCAGTTTTTAGAAAACTACCTTTTATCCTCACAATGTGTTAAAGTAAATGTTGTTTGTATTTTTTATAAGAACAGGAAGGTTGCTTTATGAGTACAGAGCACAGGAACCTTCCACCCTCATCTCCCTCATGCTGACTTAGTCAGTTGTCCGATAAAATAAGTTATCCTCCACCTTGTTTATCTTCTACCCCAATAGCCTGGTTTGCTCTTTGCCCTTTTTGTAAGGGCAAAGTAAGGACAGCCCTTATTTTGTGCTTATCTGTAGAAGGTAGACGAAAATGATGGAATGGGGTGAAGGGAATCCTGTAGATAGGCTAATTCCTGTTTCTTGTTATACAGCTTGCTGGTCTGTTGTAAAACTCTGGCCATTGCCTTTAGTAGAAAACATCAATTTAAAAACTAACACAGTGTCTTACCCAACAGATGGTCATTGATCAATCAGGAACTGTGAGTATTCTCAAAGAGCAGTTAGATAATGAGTAAGCAGTTAGACTATCCTGGCAGCTATGTCTGTCTCCCACTAATCAGAATGCCCCAAGTGGGTGACTGTCCTCAGCTGCAGAGGAGTTACTCCAGATATATCACAAACTAAAACAACAGGATATTTTCCTATACATGAGCACAGATAAGGGTCTGCATCCTCTTCTCCCTCACCCTCTGCCTCAGCCCACACCTTTTGTGCTTTTCTAGAAGATTAGAAGAAAAATAAACTTAAAAGGACTAACGGGTACATTAAGACTCATGAATATGCTACCAACCCCCAAAACACTCCTAAGGCTTGTTAAATTTAATTCCCCAGTGCCACAGGTATAATCCTTTCAAAGATCACGACAGGGACTCCTGTTGTCTTATTTTAAAGACCCTAATCACTGCAAAGCTATTTGCTAGGCTTCAGTCCTCAGAGCAGGAGCAGTAGGCAGGGCTATGTGCATCAGAGTGACTCCTAAGGCTTCAAGAGAAATATAGATCATCTACTGATACATGGCTTTTCTTTTATACTCATTTCAATATTTTCAAATAAAAAAAGCAAATTATAAAATCTAAGTGAATAGGTTTTTTTCTATTAAGTTTGTCATTCTTTTTCTTGCAGGAGTAAGGTTTTCTGTGTCAGGCTTAGAAAAGCCTCAGCGTAATTTTGCACATTGATCCTTAATCTCCACCCATCAACTTTGCCTCTACCCCTAGGGCTTTCTTATTAGATATCAATTTATTTATGTATTTATTTATTTATGCACATTGGTGTTTTGCCTGCAAGTATGTCTGTATGAGGGTGTCAAATCCCTTGGAACAGGAGTTAAAAACAGTTGTGAGCTGCCATGGGAATTAGACCCTGGCTCCTCTGGAAGAGCAGCCAGTGTTCCTAACTGCTGAGCCATCTCTCCAGCCCCATTAGACAGGTTAACATTGTGTATGTCCTTGAACTTGTAATGTCCTGCTTCAGTCCCCCAGGTTCCCAAGTGCTGGAATTATATAAGCATGCACCACTTCACCGGGCTCCTTTAGCAGCATTTCCAAGGGAGCTTGGGCTGGGGTTGTAGCTCACTGCTTGTCCAGGATGTAGGAAGCCTTAGGGTCAATCTTCAGCATTTACTCTTATAATCCCAGCACTGAAGAGACAGAGATAAGATCCTTGGGGCTTACTGGCCAGGCAGCTTGGCATACTAGGAGAGCTCTAGGCCAATGAGAGACTCTGTCGCAAAAAATATGGATAATCAGAATGGAGAGAGGGTGTAACATTTCTTCCAGAGGGCCCAGGTTCCTGGGCAGGTCACAACCACATGCAATTCTAGCCCCAAAGAATCCAACATACTCTGCACATTCTCAGGCATTCACATGCATACACATACATTTTAAAATATAAATAAGTCATTTAAAGGTGAGTGATGTCTGAGAAATGACCCCCCAAGTTTGGCCTCTGGTCTCAATGTAAATAAGCACACATGTGTATCTATGTTCGTGCACACATACACATTGATGTACACATGTGGTAGGGGGAGAGAAGGTGTTGGAAAGGACAAACAAAAATGACAAACTTTTAATTAGCCTAATCAAGAAAAAGAAAGGCAGATGAAGAAGCATTCACAACCAAGGCCACAGACACAAAGGACCATAAGTAGCTGCTAGGAACCATTCTATACCAAACCTGAAAAATATAGAGGAAATGGAAAAGTTCCTAAACACAAACTACCAAATTTGAAGCAAGAAGAAGTAGAAAATCTAAGCAAAGAGTAATGAGATCACTGCAGTAATTAAATCTACTGCCTAGAAATGAAATGTCTAGGACCCATTGGTTTCACTGATGAATTCTATGAACATTAAAAAAAAACAAAACTAACATCAGTTCTTCTTAAAATATTTTTTAAAACTCAAATGGGAGGATATCTGTACTGTGGGAACAAGGACCGGGAAGGGGGGCAGGGTGGAGAACGAAGATGCAGGAATTCAGACTATGGAGACCTGCATCAGAGTGCAGATCTAACTTTATTGTTTATTAAATAGGCTTATATATAGCTTTTTAGCCAATTAGGGTATGTTTATGTTTTCAAGGGAAAATTGGGGTGCAACCTATGTTGTTTAGCCAAATCTGACTCGCCTGCCCGTGAGCCTGCCCGCGAGCCTAAAGGGGAAGGTCCGATCTCCCAGGGGAGATTCCCGTGAAGACAGAAGAGGCAGCCAAAGCCCTGGCCTCGGGTCCTTTGTGTTGTCTCCCTGGTATATCGGCACCACGTCAGAAGATACACAGTGTACAGTGGGTCAGGACTCTTTGAGGAGTTGGAGGGGCCCGCACCGTACAACTCTTTCAACAGAGATCAAATTACCCAAGTGTCAGGAAAAACTTAAAACAAACAAACAAACAAAAAACTGTAGATAGGCTTGTGACTCTGATGAGCAGAGGTGCCGAAGTTCTCAACAGAGCAAACTAAGTTCAACAGTACATCAAAAAGATTACACGGTGCCGCAATGGTGATTCAGCATAGGTAAGTCACCATGTGACCTAACACTTCACCAGAACAAAGGCCAAAAAGCATAGGCTTGTCACAATGGATGCAGAAGAAGCGTTCAGCAAGACTCAGTATGTCTTTATGAGTAAAAATTCTTCTATATGAGTTGGCCACAGGAAGGACATACCTGGAAATGCTGTACACATACCTGTGTGTATGTGTGCACAACATATATATGTATGCACACTTACAACAACAACCTTTCTGATCTGAAACAAGACAATATTAACCTCCGCTGCTCTCACTACTAGCATGGGCTGCATAATGGCTCAGCAGATAAAGGCACACACCCCAGAGCCTAAGGATCTGAGTTTATCCCAAGAACCCATCTGCTTGATGAAGAGAATCAATCCTGCAAGTTGGCCTCTGACCTAAACACACACACACACACACACACACACACACACACTTACATGCCATGCACACACATGCACACATACACACTTGCCACACACACACATGCCATCATGTACACGTGCACACACACACACTTACATGCCATGCACACACATGCACGCATGCACACACATGCCATCATGTACACATGCACACACACACACAGAGAAGTAAATAAATAAATGTAAAAACTTCTTTTAGAAAATAGCAACTAGTTAAACAAAGGACAAACAAATCATAAAGTTTCCATGTCCATTTTTCATATTATACACACAAAACCTGAATACTCTCAAAAAGTAGCTCAGCTTTTGAGAAATTAAAAGTGGCAGAAGGAAAATTGGTATATTAACAGCTGGCATGTACCTGAAATCTTAGCTACTAGGAGAACAAAGGCAAGCCTGTCTCCAAACTCAACCACCACCCCCAAAACCAAACCACAACAAAACCCAACAGTAGCATATTTATACACTAGTAATGAACTTGCTAAAGAAAAAAATTAGAAGAAAGTAAAAATAAATTAATAAATTTCTCCAAGGAAGGAAAAGATCTATAGTATGAAAATCACAAGACACTGGTAAACCTATAGAAGCCGTCAAGATCGGGAAATAGAACTTACTCATGGATAAACATTAATATTGTTAAAATGACTATACTTTCCAAAGCTACCTATGTTTTCAATGCAATCCCCATTAAAATACTGTGACTTTCTTCAGAGAAATAGAAAAGGCAATCCTAAAACACAACAGACCAAAAATACCCAGAGCAGCCCCAGTATGGGAGATGGCCGGAAGCATCACAGTCCCTGACTGCAGGGCTATAGGGAGCGATAGCATCTGAAACGATGCAGTACTCCATGTAAAACAGACACGTGGCCCGAGAGAACCCAGCAGAGAGCCCGGGAGTCACTCTGTGTTCACACGGCCTACTGACTTTTCATGAGGGTGCCAAGGTTACTTCCAGTCAGTGCTGCTAGCAAAATTTGTTCTAGATCTACTAAAAATGGATAAAAGCCCCTAAACATAAAAATAACAGTACTTCAAGAGGCTGGCGTAGAAAATGATCCTTTTTTTTTTTTCCCAGAGAAAACCTTAAAAGCACAGGAGACAATAAAAACAAAGAAATGGATCATTTCAAACTAAGAGGTTTCTGTATCAGAAAGGAAATAGTCATGCTAACAGGCAGTGTAAAGAATGGGAAAGTTATCAAAGCACTGTCCAACAGGAGAGTAATGTCTAGAATGTGTTAAGTACTCAAAAGCCTGACCGCTAGAAACACACACACACACACACTGTTTAAATTCATTCAGAGGTCTGAACACACAACCCTTGAGAGGAGACATTCACATGGTCAGCAAGTATGTTCTAATTTTTTAATCTTGCTAACAATCAGAGAAAAACCAATGAAAACTAACGAGCAGTATAACCTCATCCCAGATAGAATACCTATTATTAGACAGCAAAAGGCGGTGCATACCTTTAATCTCAGCACTTGGGACGCAGAGACAGGCAGATTTCTGAGTTCGAGGCCACCCTGGTCTACAAAGCGAGTTCCAGGATAGCCAGGGCTACACAGAGAAACGCTGTCTCAAAAAAACAAAAACAAAAACAAACAAACAAACAAAAGGCAAAAGGCTTAAACATCACTTCCTGCAGCCATTATGGAAAACAAATGGCAAATTCTCAAAACAAAAACAGAGCAACCACAAATTTTATAAATTCTCCTAAGTATATATACCAAAGAGATAAAATCATCATGTTAAACACATTTGCAAGCCAGGTATGGTGATGAATGTAGTTACTCCCAGCACTTGGGAGGCAGAGACAGGCAGATTGAGTTCAACAAACAAAAAAGAAAAGCAAAAATAAAAATAAAAGATGTTAGCGACTTTTTATTAAGTTTTTGTTGCAGTTTTCCTTGTAACCCAGTTAGCTCCCAAATAACTGAGACTGGATTATTGTATTTATTTAACAAGCTTTAATGGAACAACAACTGAGCAGTATTCTATTGTAATGCTTTAAACTAATCTGGCTATCTACCAGTCAAAATCCCAGCGTCACTTGCCTTTTAGTACTGATCTGGCTCTCTGGGCTCCAGGTGCTTACTCACAGTGTCTCCTGGACTCACTCACTTTGGCGAATTCTTACATTTTCTCTCTCCCCTGCTGCCCTGCTGCCCTGCTGCCCTGCTCCCCTGCTCCCCTGCTCCCCTGCTGCCCTGCTGCCCTGCTGCCCTGCTCCCCTGCTCCCCTGTCCCCATGCCCCCATGGTTATTGGCTGGACAGCTAGCTTTATTGACCAATCAAGGAATAATTATGGAGCAGTGTTTAAACAACATTGAGACAAGAGATTCTTAGAATAAGGACTGCAACCAGATATGGGGACACAAAAATCAGCATTTGAATAATACAGTAGTAATCTTTACACAGTACACAATAACATTATGCCTACGAAAAGATATTTGTACAGTCACATTTACTGGTACAGTATCACCATGAAACCAACCTAGATGCCTGTCAGTCAATGAATGGGTAGACAGTGGTTTATATACATGTGTTAGGGTTTTACTGCTATGAACAGACACCGTGACCAAGGCAAGTCTTGTAAAGGATAACATTTAATTGGGGCTGGCTTACAAGTTCACAGGTTCAATCCATTATCAGCAAGGTGGGAGCATGGCAGCATCCAGGCAGGCATGACACAGGAGGAGGTGAGAGTTCTACATCTACATCTGAAGGCAGCTAGGAGAAGAATGAATTCCAGGGTGCTAGGATGGGGGTCTTAAAGCTCATACCCACAATGACACACTTCCTCAGAAAAAGTCACACCTACTCCAATAAGGCTACACCTCCTAATAGTGTCACTCCCAAGGCCAAAAATATTCAAACTATCACAATACACAATGGATACTACTTAGCTGTTCAAAGAAGGAAGTCCTGTCATTTGCAGCTATGATGATGAATATTAAGAGATCATCGTATTGGGTAAAATAAGCATAGAACAGTAGTCACTGGGAACAGAGGAGGACACAATAGAGAAAGGATGGAGAAAGAAGATATTGGTGTTGTATATTACAGTGGGGAAACAATTGGTTTAAACAGTACAACACATTCCAAATTTCTAGAAAGTTATCAAGGCCCCAACATGTATTAATGTTTGATGAGACAGAGATATTTCTTATCCTGGCTTGATTGCACGTTATATTCTTCTGCCAAAGTACCATAATGCAATCCATAAAGATGTTCAAATATTATAACCAGAGTCCCCCAACACATTTGATCACTTTCCAATCTACCAGCTCAGAGTGAGAGTTCCTGTCCTTCATGCCCAACAGTATTTGATGATGTTTGTTGTAGATTTGGCCATCCTAATGGGTGCACTGTGGTCTCTCATTGATCTTTTCATTTGTATGTTCCTGATGGCATAGAAGTGGAGGACTTTCTACACGACTCTTTGCCATCTGTATATATTCTTTGATGAGGTGCCTATACTTGTTATAATGTTCTCAGAGATTTTACTATGAATAGTGTATATTTAAAATTATTTTCTACATATATTTATATAATCATATTATGTTTCTTCTTTGATCTGTTGTTTTTTTAATGTTGAATCAGTCTTAGTTCTTTTTCTGCATTATTGAATTCTACTTGTTAACATTTTGTTGGGTCTTGCATCTAGTTTTATGAGAGATATTTGCTTTTAGTTTTTTTCTTGCAATATTCACAAAGATTGCTGTCTGCGGCACTTATGGTTGTGAATGTTATGTGTTTATACATGCTCTGTCCATGCAGGCAGAACATAAAACGGTGTTGAAGGGAGCTGGAGTTACAGGTGATTGTGAGCCATCCAAAGTGGGAGGTGAGAACCAAGCTCAGGTTCCCTGGAAGAACAGCTAGTGTTGCAGCCCTGTTCTCTGTGCTTTATATTAGCCTCAGAGTATAACTTAGAAAGTATTGTTTCTGTTGTCTCAGCAACTGTAGAGATTTAATCTATTTACTTCCTTAAATATTCGATAGACTTCAGAAGTGAACCTATCTGGACCTGATGCTTTCTGCTCTGGAAGGTTTTTTGTTATTTATTCAATTTGATTAGAAGACACGGGCTGATTGGGGTTACACTGGATCTATAGGTTTCTTCTTGTGTGAGTTTAGGTGGTTCATACCATTCACAGAACTCTTCCATTTCCTCTAGGTTACAAAATATTTCTTTATTATCTTTTCAATATCCATGGGATCTGTAGCTCTTGTGCCCTCTGCCCTAGAGGCTTAGAGTCTGACTTATTCCAGCTAGAGTCTTATGAGTTTCATTGACCTCTGCAGATTCAGCTTTGGATGGTTTTTCTCCAGTTATATTCTGATTTTATTTTATTTTCTATTGATATTGAAATTATTTTTCCACTTTCATTTAATTTTTTGTTGTATTTTTTTGTTTGTTTCCTAAGATGGAAACGTAGAATACTAGTTTGGGTTATTTCTTCTTTTTTAATATGTGTACCCCATGCTCTAAATTTCCCTTCAAAGTAGTGCCCTCTTGCATATCAGCTCCATATACTATATTTGCATTTTCATTTGGTTAAAAAATATTTTACCATTTTTTCATGAGCAGTCTTTGACCCAGGTGTTATTTAATCTCCACATTTTAAGGAATTCTCCTTTATCTGTTGCTGATAAGGCTGGTATCATGATTGGCTGTTTTAACTTTGTTGAAATGCCTGGTAAGATCTAGAATGGATATGTCTTGGTAGGTGCTATAAGAGCATATGGGGACTACTCAATATGTCCATATAGTTATATTACCTCTTGCCACACACAATTGGACATCACCCTATTTGGAATTATTGGTTTCTGTGTGTTGACAAGCTGATCACTTTAGTCTTCTGTGATAAGTTTTTTTTTGTCCCTGATAACTTTCCTTGTTTTGAAATCGCTCTGTCTGAAGTCAGCATAGCTGCTTATGCCTTTTTTTTTTCAATAGGAGGGTGTCAGATCCTCTGAGGCAGGAGTTAGAGGTGGTGTGAGACACCTGATATGGCAGCTAGGAACCCAACTCGGGTCCTTTACCAGAACAACAAGTGCACAAGTACACCTAACCAATGAGCCATTGTCCCAATGCCCAGTCCTTGGCTTTTTACCTACTCAAACCGTATCTTAGCTAGAGCATTTACATAATTAGCATTACTAATATCTACTGATACCACTATCTGCTGTTGGTTTTTCATTGGTGATTATTCCTTGCTCCTCTTTTTGTCATCTACGCTGCTTATTCCTTTCATGGTTTTCGATTGTTACATTTCCTCCTTCTTAACATGCCAGTTACACAGATATCTCCTTGACTAGAATGAGGTTAGACCCAGCAAACCACTCATAAGCTGAAAAGATTGTAACTTGAAAGAAGAATTAATACAACTGACCTCTTCACATCGTGGATTAGCAACACAGTACACTGTGGGGTATGAGGCATCTCCATTTGCACTTACAGAACTGGCTGCAGCTTGTCGTCACTGCCCAGCATTACCAGAGACTACCACACCACATGCCACTAACCTAGGGAGCTCAGAAGGACAATCAATGGTTTCTGACCAATAAGAATTAGTTCCACGTGGTTAGAGAGCTAACCCAGTGGTGAAAAGCCCTTGCTGCTCTTGCAGAGGACCAAAGTTTGGCTCACAGCATCAACAGTAGATGCTTATAACTCCAACTCTAAGAAATTTGACAACCCTGCTAGCCTCTATGAGCACTGAACTAAAGTATACACACATACACATGTGCACTCACACATGCACATACACTCATACACATACTCATACACACATGCATGCTCACACAGTAACATATGCATGCACATACATACACTCACACAACGGTTTTGGTCTTTTATTTATTAAAGAATCATTTTCATACGCATACTGTCACAGAGTTGAAAAGTTTTCATAGTAAGTCACAGGTCATCTGGACTTATTCCATTCCTTAATGCTTGCTCCATTAGAAGTTAGCTTCTGTAAAACGTCATACTACCCCAAAGGAAGCGGATCACCTTGTAACCACCAAAGAACCTTACTTCCTCCCTCCTGTTTGTTCAGTCGTTGCTGTCAGTTCAGAGTTCAGATGCATACAATCAAGTATGTGTGTGTGTGTGTGTGTAATATATGCATATATGTCACACATATATGGTATCCATTAGCAAGTATAACTGAGTGACTATTAGTGCTAGCAGTCAGCGTAAGCTTCTCGTTTCTGAAGATGAATTAAGCAAAAGCAAAGTGAGAGTCTACCTCCCTTCACTTACCCCGTCTCTAATGTGCTTTTTTTCCTTCATGTGCATCTAAGTTTCTAAGATGTATCCTTTTCCTTTGCTTAAAGAGCTCCATGCAGGATTCTGTTGGCAAAATAAAGATCAGGTGGGAACAGAATTTCTTAATTTTGAGCTGTCTGAGCACCTTTTTCTCCTTCCCCTTTGCTGGGTGACATGAGGTGGCCAAGTGCTGCAGTCCTGACGTTTGCTGTCTTTACTCCTCTTACACCTCGTGCTTGCACCTCTTGCTTGCGTGCTTTCTGATGTTAGCTCCTTATCCTTATAAGGCCCAGCCTACTATCCTTATCCATTCTTAGCCTTAATCCTTTTTTTACAAGTTATTTTCCTCTTATCTTTGATTTTCTGTGGTTTATAAAGGATTTGCCCAGGCAAGTGTGAGACCGTGAAAGGCATTCTGTTTTCTGGTTGAGATAGGTTTAAACCCCAGAGACCCAGCAGATAACTCTGCAAGGGATGGAAGGCCTGTTTGCCACGCTCCCAGACACTAGGCCCCAACTCCATAATTTTGTGGCCATCAGTCACATAGGGCAATGCCCCCAAGCTCTGTCTGGACTCCACCCCCACAGCCAGGTAGGCCCAGCCCACTATAAAAGGAGCTGCTTGCCCCCTCCTCACTCTCTTACTCTCTTACTCTTACTCCTGCTTCCTGCTTGATTCTCTCTTGACCTCTTGCTTCCCCTCTCTCCCCATTCCCTTCCCCTCTCTCTCCATGTGGCCATGGCTGGCCTTTATTTCTCTACTCTCTCCTTCTCTCTGCCTTAAAACCATAGACAGTCTCTTCTCATTGAGATCCACTGTGCTGGAGCAATGGGGCAGGTCTCCCTCTAAAGAGCCACGCATCTAACCTCTTGCTGGAGGCCTCCTTGCACTCCCAGCCATGGCTTCTGCCAACCCAAACTGCCACTGACCAAGCCAAGGACTCTCCTTGTGGGACCCAGTTGGAGCACTCTCCTCCAGCCCAACATCTAGAGGTGTCTGCAGTGTCCAAGAGCTAGAACCTGCTGTTCCTACCTCCGTGCAGGCTGAACCAATTCTGGCAATTCCGCGAGGACTTCAGACTGTGCCTCCCCATCCCCGGAGCAGGGGTTTTGTGGCTCCTCACAGCCCAACGCCCACCTGGCAGTGGCGCCAGTGATGGTAGTAGCAGCATGGGGTGTGCAGTCAAACTTTCCACATCCTGTCTTGTCCAGCAGCCCGAGCCCTGGGCCAGACACAGAATCTCATTTTTAACCCGCAGGCATGGATTCAGTATTGTCTTGCTTGGTATTCTCCCATCCAAATACTAGGCAGAACTGACCTTCATAGATCGTACAAGATTGGGTATCTTCAGTGTGGTCCAACCATGACTTGTCTGCTGTTCTCTATGCTTCCAAGATTTGTAATTTTCATACCTGACATTTATTTGTGAAGATTCTTAGTTATTCTTTGTTTTAATCACTTCTGTCCTGTTTTTCTTTCTTCTCTGTTGTGAATGCTACGCCATCTGCACTTGTTTCACAGGCCTTTCTGCTAGCTTGTTTGTTTTGTATATTTTTGTTACCAGTCTTGTTTTCCTCGCTTCTCAGTATTTGAAGTTTCTAACCACATATCCCCAAGCTCAGAACATCTGTCCTCAGCGACTTCTGTCTTTTAACAAGCCCACAAAAGGCACCCTTTGTGTCATGCAGTGGTATTGGTCCCTGCCACTTCTTATTGGTCTTTTCTTAGGTTTGGATTCTTCTTGTGACACTGCCCATCTGTTGTTTTATATAATGGCTACTTTACTCATTAGAGCCCCTCAGCACACATAGTCGTCTCAAACCGGACCATTGCAGCATCCTTGTTGTGTCTGGCTCTGATGCTTGCTGTAGCTCTCCCAGTTATACTTCAGTGTGCTTTGGTTAAAAGGGAATACAATAAGTTGGTTAAAGGGAATGCAATATGCTGTCTTTTATAAATGGGGCGGTGGAGTATGCACAATGTTCTGCAGCCCTTAGTGAGGTCCAGTGTTGACTGAGTCTAGCTATCTCTGACCATGAGCTGCACAGGGCCTTCCCAGCTTTCTCCACACACAGGTGCTTTGGGTGCAGGGTGATAAGCACTGAGTGACCACTGTCTGCTTGCCCAGGGCCAGGTAGGATGAGCTTTGTTAAGGTCAAAGCTCTCTGGCATAAGAGGCTTCCTTTCTCCTCCTTACTAGTTCCTTTTCTCGGTGCCACAACAAATATCTGACAACGAGGAACTTAAGGATCAGAGAGTTGTTCATCTTACCACACAGTTTGAGAGGAATCATTCTAGCTGGAGAGTGAGGCAGTAGGAGTGTGAGGCAGCTGGTCACATGGCACCTGCCATTGGTCAGAAAGTAATGCTCAATGGATGAGCTCACCTTAGTTTCTCTCGTTCTCCCTTTTTTATTCACTTGTAGATTCCTGCATATAGTGTAAAGTTGCTGACATTCAAGGAGTCTATCATCTTCAGTTAAATCTCTCTGGAACTACACAGACACGCACGCATGCACGCGCACACACACACACACACACACACACACAGAGAGAGAGAGAGAGAGAGAGAGAGAGAGAGAGAGATTTGTCTTCATCGTGATTCAAAATCCAGTCAATTAGTGAAATTAATGCCTTTCTGCCAAAAACAGAGGAGGGGTGCTCCTGATCCTTGCTCTGAAGAGTCAGCCAATCCCCTTGGTGACTGGTCTTACATTATTGGAAGATTCCCTATGACCATATTCTCTCTCTTTTAACTCTCTGGACTATCACAGTGACTCTCCAGTAACCTTCAGTTCCAGGGTGATTTGTCCAAACTCAGGCCATTTTTTATGGAGGCTCCTCTCTCTGTGTGAGTTTGCTCAGTGAACCATGATTGCCTTATTTTTCCAGCCAGTTTCTCCAGCCTTGGGGGTGGCAGTAAGCTCAATATCCACCTCTCTCTTATAGACCTAAGAAGTCTTGATTTCTCAGATATTAGTGCAAAATGTTTAGAACATAATGAGGACTTCCAGGTTCCTTACATGTAAAAAGAAAACTAGGAAGCCCACAAATCAATAAAATTTAACTTCCAAGAAAAGCCAGGGGAACTAAATAATGACAAAAACCATAAATGAGACTTAAAAAAAAATCTCACGAGTAATTTTTTATTGTTGTTAACTAGTAAGAAAAAAACAAGTATGGGAATAAGATCTTCATTACAGATTCTGGACAAATGAAAAAGAAAAGAGATGAAAAATGAACCAAGCATAATGAATTTGAAAATGTAATACTCTGAGGTCAGAGTCTCAATTGTATATCCACTAAGTTCCAAATGAATGAGGTGATAAATTGCCTGGGAGATCTAATCAGGGATTCCCGGGGTAGCCCCTTTTACATCATGTGATTTTCTTGTTGGGGATAACTGTGCCATTTTATTAAAATGTGACTGATGGGGTTATTATGCCACAGAGCCAAGTCACACTGCATTGTGTTTGGAGTGTGGAACTTGGAAGAATGACAAGGCCCCTTTAAAATAAAATATGACATGGAAAAGTAGACAGCAGAAAAAAGTTTAAACCTCAAAGGAGCAGAAAAACTCAAATTTTTCTGAGTGAACAGTTGCAGGAAATATTAACTGGGGGTTTTTACCTCACCTTAGATCATTTAGTTCCCAAATAAAAGATACAAAAACCTTTATATTTATAATAAGTCTTAAAGCACTAGAGCTGGGCATGTATCTATTCTCTGTGCTATTTTATTTCCCTGTCATTTGCCATGTTCTCCTGCTCCAACTGGCTGGCTTTCATGGCCAGAGCTCATGATCTACCTTCCCCCATGGCACCTTCTTTCTTCCTCTCCACTCCTCCTTGTGGTCTGTAGTTCAGATCCCAAGTTCTGGAACCAAAGCCCCCCTACCTCTACTTTGCCCAGCTACAGGCTGTAGGCATCTTTATTTAACCAATAGCTTTTAATTGAGGAGGAAGGTTTGCACAACAAAAGCTGGCATATATGAGAATTCACCCAGTCTTGAGGCAACTGGACACTGGGATGTATAGTTTAACATCTCAGTACACAGCAACAGACCAAACTTCAATAGTTAACATCGAAAACCGAGAGACGACGTGAGCCCTGAGTCTAACTCCTGGATGAACTTGGTTGGGTTACATAAACGTCAGGAGCCTCTGCTTTTTTAGCGTTGAACAGAGAGCTTATTTACCTCACAGGGCTATGACGTTACATGGGTAAAGCAAGTGGACAGATTCCCCGGATAAAACTTTCTGCTGAAGCTGGTCTCTCTCCATCCTCTTGGTTCTAGAGTCAAGTAGGGTCTGTGGCTTATCTAGTGATGGCTGAGGTTCAGCAGACACAGCTGTCCACCAACTGGCAGCAGCTCTCAGTCACCACTTCAGCTGTCCACTGTGTTCAGTCACAGCTGCTTCAGGATTCAGTCACAGTCCTGGCCATTTTTTTTTCTTACTCTGGCATGTTTTACTACACAACTGCCTTTAAGTCATGTTTATGTTCTAAGACAACTGGACCTAGAAGTATATTAATTTTTATTCATCATGTTTTTATGAATTGATAATTTACACAATATATTGTGATCACAGTGACCCCTCCCTCTTCTACTTCTACTGAGAGGACAATATAAACTCCATTTTAGGACCAGGCCTGACTTAAAAAAGAAAGTCACCCATTACAGGAACTGACCATAAAACCTCCCTAAGTCATCAGTCCCAGAAATTAGGTCATAAGTCACCAGCCCCAGAAACAGACCATAAATTCCAGGAACAAGTCCATAAAATCCCCCATCCAAAGAACAGCCTAGAGATAACCACAAGGATGGGGAAATATCTTATTCCAGGATGGGCCATTTTTGCTAGACAGTCTTATATGATTTGGGTATCTCAGTAGTTAAATATTCATGACACAGGAATGTGGTCCACTGATCACCTGGACACAAGTCAATCAAGTGGCATTCATAACGAATGCTCCAAATTTGTGCTTGCGAATGGATCTGTGTGCTTTCTTTCAGTGTTGTTTTATTATAGGTGCCTCCAAGCAATGACTTGCCAAATAACTAAGCAAAATTGAACTTTGCTTCCTGGCCTTCACCAATGCCCTAGGTAGTCCTTGAGCCAACCCTGAGCTTGGAATTCAGTAAGAATGTTACCTATTCAGTAACATTCAGAATTGCCTCTAGTATTGTAAGAGAGATAGTGAAAGAAATCAGGCATTACTATCTACTACATAGAGCTAGAAATCTCAGAGCAAGCTTAGCAAAGTAAGTTTAGAATTCTTATTATGGTTATGTATGGCAGACTACATTACTTATTAGTAGAAAGTCCCCCCCTCCCACTCACAATCATTCCCATATACAGGAATTTACAATGGTTTAGGAAGAAGATCAGGCTGTGGTTTGAGGAGGAACTAGAGTATTGCATTATTCATGAGAAGTTAGCTAGAGTGGAACTCCCTAATTAGAACCATGACTTGGGCGTGAAAGTCCTTGCCCTGGGAGTGTAAATACCTCACACCTAGCTTCTAAGAATATAGCTGACCTTAAATAGAGCTGACTTTGTCCCAGTTGTTTTATTGCCCAGTTCCTGCCAGTCTTTATGTTTGCATTCCTCTGTTTTGTGTAAGAGTCATTAAGCATCCGGTAATCTCATTCCACCTTGGCTGATGTGTCACATAACTTCCCTATTTTCTTCTGTATTAAATCTCTGATGCTTAATTTGAGAAATGACATTCAGATACACACTCCCTTGTGTCCGTGTCTGTTTGTCACCCATCCACACCAACTCCTTGCTCACCTGTAACGGGAACCCCAAGTATTCCTGAGAATCGAGGACCTAACTGAGGGCCATCTGCAGCACACGAAATAAAAGGGCTCTTGCCAATTGCATATGTGAGTGGTGGTCTCTGTGTGGTGCTTGAAGTGAAAACATGTTTTCTTTGGAAAGTCAGTTGTGTTGGATGGTGTTTTGCTGGAACAAACACATGAAGGGGTGTTTTCCTGAAGCAGACCCAAGTGAAGGGATGTTTGCTAAAGCAAGCACATGAAAGGATTCTTTGCTAATGACATGTATTGGTTTGCCTTACATTGCATTGTTGAGCTCTATTTGTTATGACTCCATAGAGAGAAACATACCAACAAAACTTCTGGTGGTGTTCTGGTGGCTTCTTGCTGCTTCTGTGGACCCAGGCCGATTGGCAGAGTGATACAGACTTGTGTGGAGTTTTGCTAAGATAGACCCACATGCTAAAGCAAGACACATGGGAGGACACATGATGCTGGCTTTCATAGCTAGCTTCGCAACACTTTGTTGACCTCACATCTTCACTGAGAGAGGCACAGCTGAGAACTTTTCCTGGTGACCCTGGTGGTGGTCCTGGTCACTCCTGCTGACTCATGCTGATTCAGTAGACACCTGGCTGTTTCTTCCAGGTTGTGCCACCACTGCTGATTGGTGTTTGCTATCCCAACACTACTGAACTAGATTCCTAGTATATTCGTGAAGTGTTGGCAAATGGATCGGGCTGCCTGCTGATTTCTGTGAACTGAACTGCTAATTTCCTGACAGTGCAGATTGAATTTTCTCCAAAGAGCAATTTCTAGACAGATCCACTTCCCCTGCATCCTAATAACCTCCCTACCCACTACCTTTGGTGGGTGATGGGCTAGAAAAGAGGTTAAAACATTTAATAACCATTATTAAAATTAGGGTTGAGAAAAATTTAAGCTTACAGGTCCTTTTGGACTTCGCACTACCAGACCCATGTCCCACACAGCCTCCCCATTTTGTGTAGTCAGCTTTTTTATAACCCATAAAGTACATTTGGTGCTGTCCATATACTCTTGGATATGTGGCCTTTAACTAGCACATGATCAAGCCACTAAGGGCTACACGCTTAAAGAAAACTGACTCTGTAAACTCATGTTTTATACCAGGCCCCAGTCAGGTGCCTGACACCCCTGCCCCCCAAGCACATTCCAAATCTCCAGATTTAGCCTGGATCCCAGATCCAGTTTAAGTGTTAAGAGAAAGCATTTCCTACACCCTCCTCTCTTGGATGCTGTTGGCTTCTTTGTCATAATCAGTTGGCCATAGGAGTATGGGCTTATATGTGGGTTCTCAGTTCTTTTCCACTGATTAATAGATCTATTTTTAATGCCTGTACCTTGCTGTGTTCATTACTATTCTTTTGGTTATAACTTGAAATCTGAAATGGTGATACCTCTAAGAGTTTTGTTCATTGTTCAGGATTGTTTTAGCTATCCTGGGTTCTTTGTATTTCTATATAAAGTTGGAAGGTTTTTTTTTTTTTTTTCAATTTGTGTGAAAATTTGGGCTTGAATTTTGATGGTGATTAAATCTGTAAATTGCTTTTTGTAGGGTTCTATTGCCATAAAGTGAAACCATGCCCAAGACAACTCTTATAAAAAGAAAACATTTAATTGGGACTGGCTTACAGTTTCAGAGGTTCAGTCAGTTATCATCATGGCAGCATGCAAGCAAACATGGCACTGGAGGAGCCAAGAGTTCTACATCTTGATCTGAGGACAGCCAAAAGGAGACTGTCTTCTGCAGGTAGCCAGGAGGGGGATCTTTCCTTCACTGGACAGAGCTTGAGACTAGCAGCCCTCAAAGCCTGCCTTCACAGTGACACACTTCCTCCAACAAGGCCACACCTCTTAATAGTGCCACTTCCCATGGGTTAACATATTCAAGCTACCACATAGGGTCACTTTCACAATGGTAATCCTCTAATCATATATGTGGGAGGTCTTTCTGTCTTCTGATACCTCTTTTACTTTTGCTGCTGTTGTTTTGTGGGTTTGTGTGTGTGTGTCTTACTATTTTCATTGTACAGTCTTTCACTTCCTTGGTTATGTTTATTCCAAGATGTTTTAAAGGATATTTTGAATAAGCATTGTTTCCTTGATTTGTTAGTATGTTTGTCATTTGAATTTAGGAAGGCTATAGATTTTTGTGTGTGCTTGTGTTTATCAGATGCAGGTGATCTTGGTCGAGTCTTTAGGATCCTTAATGTATAGAATCACATAAGCTGTAAATAAGGGTGCTTAGAATTCTTCCTTTCCTAGCTGTTTCCCCTTTATCTCCTCCACTTGCCTTTTTGCTCTAGCTAGGACTTTTAGTCCTAGGATGGAGAGAGTGGACAGCCTGGCTTTGCTCCTAATTTTAGTGGAATTGCTTTGAGTTTTTCTCTATTTAGCAAAATATTAGCTGTGGGCGCTTGTGTTTAACCTTTATTATGTTGAAATACACACTCTGCATTCCTAGATTCTCTAGAATTTTGATGGTGAAGGGATGTTGGATTTCTGTCAAAGCCTTTTCTTCATTTTATGAAATGATTATACACTTTCTATCTTTAGTCTGCATTTGTAGTGGATTACATTTATTGATTTACATATATTGAATCATCTCTCTATATCTGGGAAGAAGCTTGCTTGATCATACTGGATCATTTTATAGACATGCACTTGAACTGGATATGCATGTATTTAATAAGAATTTTTACCTCCATTTTCAGAGATATTGGACTATACTTTTCTTTCACTTTTAAAATTACGTTATTAGTTCTTTTAGAGTTCCATATAATATGTTTCATTCAATGCTTTCCAAGCCCCTTCCCTATCCACCCAACTTGTGTTTTAATCAATCCTTTAAGACCAGTTTGTGCTGCCTAAATATTCTTGAATGTGTGGTCTTCCAGTGGAGAGTTGATGACTTGCCAGGGGTAGCTCAGAGAAATCTGTCTCTCCCTCTCCTATCAGCTAACAATTCTTCCTCCTCCTCCTCCTCCTCCTCCTCCTCCTCTTCCTCCTCTTCCTCTTCCTCCTCCTCCTCTTCTCCCTCTTCCCCCTCTTCCTCTTCCTCCTCTTCCTCTTCTTCCTCCTCTTCCTCCCCTTCCTCCTCTTCCTCCTCCTCTTCTTCCTCTTCTTCCTCTCCTTCCCTTTCCCCTTCCCCTTCCCCTTCCCCTTCCCCTTCCCCTTCCCCTTCCCCTTCCCCTTCCCCTTCCCCTTCCCCTTCCCCTTCCCCTTCCCCTTCCCCTTCCCCTTCCCCTTCCCCTTCCCCTTCCCCTTCCCCTTCCCCTTCCCCTTCCCCTTCCCCTTCCCCTTCCCCTTCCCCTTCCCCTTCCCCTTCCCCTTCCCCTTCCTCTTCTTCTTCTTCTTCTTCTTCTTCTTCTTCTTCTTCTTCTTCTTCTTCTTCTTCTTCTTCTTCTTCTTCTTCTTCTTCTTCTTCTTCTTCTTCTTCTTGCCAGTGTTGTCTGTCTACATAACCTTGTCAGTGCTAGAAGTCTCTATGTAGATTATGCTGTCCTTGAACTAACAGACATCCCCCTGCCTCTGCCTCACAAATGCTGGTATCAAAGGCTTGCATCATTATGCCTGGGGTCTTTTTTGGGGGGTGGGGATCATTGTCTGGTTTTGATATCAGGGTAGTAGTAGCTTTATAAAAATAACTTGGAAGGTTTCCTTCATTTTCTATTTTGTGAACTTATTTGAAGAGTGTTGGTATTAGTTCTTTGAAAGTCTTAAAGAACTATGCACTAAATCCATCTCTAAACTTTGTTAGTTGGAAGATATTTAGTTACTACTTCTATCTCATTAAATACCATTACTCTTTTAAAAATTATTTCATTTTGATTTAGATTTATTAAAACATTTATATCTAAAAGTGAATTCATTCTTCAACTTTTGTGAAATATAAAAATTTAAAATATGCTCTGTGATTCTCTGAATTTCCTCAGTGTCCATTGTAACGTGTCCCTTTCAGCTCTAATGTGATTAATTTTGATCCCCTCTTTCTTTTTCAATATGTCTAAAGGTTTGTCAACTTATTTTTTTCCCTAAGAATCAACTTTTCATTTTTTTTCAGTACTATTTAAAAAACATAATGCATTCCTTGGTATAAGATCTTCTAGAACAGATTTTCTTCCCTCTTTTTGTGTTTGTGTTTTGTTTTGTTTTGTTTTGTTTTGTTTTGAGACAGTCTCTTCTGTGTAGCTCTGACTGGAACTCACTCAGTAGACCAGGCTGACCTCGAACTCAGAGATACCAGCCTCTCAAATGCTGGGATTAAAGGCAGGTGCCACCATTGCCTTGCTCAGAACAGGTTTTTCAAACCCCTCAGAAACACAGAAAGCTCTTCTGTTATCCTAACAGGTATTTGCCATTCCTAAAATGTTCTCATTTTCAACCACAGTTATATTAATATGCAATTATTCAGACATCTTATTCAATTCCTTCCAGGTTGAAGTGCTGTAGACATCAGGACATTAGTAAAGCAGAGCCTCTCCCTGCTTCTAACCCAGGAAAGCACAATCCTATGTGGCACAGACAAGGAGATAACCAACCACATAATTAGCTGTAAGTAATCAGAACCTGGGACAGTAGAAATGTGCCATATGTGATATCAGCGAACTCAAGAGTCTCTTCTCACATATGATTTCATGCCAATGTTACTAAGTCATGTTCTACAAGTGCCTTGACTCCTTTTGTATTCTGCATAGATGGAAATTCCATGGAACTGAGTTGCCCAGGAGATTACTAATAAAGCTGCATTATATCAAGTCATCACAACTCAAACCCAGTAGCTCCTGTTCACGTCAAGGCGACTGATGTCCTGGCCAGTCTCTCATATGATAGGGCTCTACACCAATCTTTGCTAGAAGTCAGATGGAAGAGGAAGCCAGTGTAGCAATCTGCCACACTTACATAGTGTTCTGAAACACAGCCTTGGGGTGTGGGTGGGGGGCATGAGCTCTGGAGACCAGGTAAGTGGGAGATAATGCTGCTTTTGCATAGACATCAGACCAGCAATATGTGCATTTAACAGAGCTGTGCTGGGGGAAAGGGAGGCAAGGGAGCTAAAAATGGGCAAAGAAAGGATGTTATCAACATATTGGGGGGGAAATCAAACAGTTGAGGCAGAGCAATGCTAACCTTCATTGGAAAAGTGCTGCTAGAATGTTGAAAATTCCAAGAGATGCCTTTAAGTAATCACTTGCAGGTCCCTTATTTCACATCATGTGCTGGGAGCTGGCAAGACTCTATCAGAGAAAGGGTACAGCTCTAAGCCTGGGTTATAGCCAAAGAATTCCATGCTACTTACTTCATCCTATCATAATCTGACAGTAGGAATTATACTCTTAAGAAAATATTGTTCAGCCTAATAGCTAGAAAAGAATAATCAGGGAGCCAGGAACGCAAGGCTCAGCAGAGCCTGCAGGGAAAGGGTTGCTAATTCTTGGCATCATGTTTCTATGCAAACATAGAAGTTGGTATGCTGGGGGCCTGATAACTCAGAGAGTTTGCATCAAGTGCCACTAAAGCAAAGTGCAAATCCATAAAAGGTAAAGAAATGAGATTTCATTGAACATGAACATATAGAAGCTAAGTCAGTGATAAATCTCGCCAAACACACACACACGTTGATTAAAATGGGAAAAAAATATTCTAACACAAAAGTGTAACTTGGGAACCAGGGGCACATGTCTGTGACTTTGACATTCAGAAAGTTGAGGCAGGAGAGTGGTGAGTTTGACCAGCTGGGGCAACATAGTAAGACACTTCTCTCCTTCCAAACAAGAAGGGGAATTTGGACTTTAACAGAAGGAAAAGCAGCAGTGGTTAGAACGTGCACCGAGCAGTTGTGCAAGTTCTTTGGAGTGTGTTTCTGTGTGTTCATTCAGCATGCCTCACAGAGCAGGGTACTGAGCATGGATGGAAAAATCCTGATGACACAAGACTCTGGGAAATATTTGCCTCTACCATCAGGGTTTGGGGTCCATTCCTTGGGGCAGGAAATAACAAGATTTGACTGTCAAAGAAAAACTACATCCTAGACAGAATAATGGCACCACAGAGATGTCACAGAGTTGGAGGGAGCTGTGTATAAACCCACATATTTTCCAACAGGGAGATTACAGTAAGTGAGGCAGTGGAGCTTAAGAATCTGAGGACAAACACCAAAGCCTTATCCCATGGGAAAGAAAAATTAAGGGAGACATTGAAGAAGCAGCAAACAGCCCTCACGTAGTATCTGCTACCTTTCTAGACCCTCAGGCACAGCTCAAACGTAAAATCACTAGATTAGATGATCCCTAAGACAAATTAAGTTTAAACGTTCAATATTAACTTTATGTTAAAGAGCATAAAACAACACTAGGCGAAATCAAAGCTACTTGTTGAGAGATTTTATCAATATATGATGAACTACACTGCTCAGTTAAAAATCCACTGCCCTACAGTAGAATTTGGACATAGTAAGTGAGTTGGTTCTAAATAGAGTTTAGCTTCTTTCCATCTAAAATCCCTTTGCATCCAAGAAAGTATGGGATCTCAGGTATATAAAAATAACTGTACATCAAACATCTACTGGTAATATGTCACAAAGAAATTTAATTAAAAACAATTCTTTATGTGGCACACGCCTTTAATCCCAGCACTTGGGAGGCAGAGGCAGGTGGATTTCTGATTTCGAGGCCAGCCTGGTCTACAAAGTGAGTTCCAGGACAGCCAGGGCTATACAGAGAAACCCTGTCTCAAAAAACAAAACAAAACAAACAAACAAAAAAATTCTTTACATGGTATACATAGTATTTCATCGCTTATAGAAGACAAAAGCAAAGAAATTTAATTAAAAATAATTCTTTACATAGTTGTCTTAGTCAGGGTTTCTACTCCTGCACAAACATCATGACCAAGAAGCAAGTTGGGGAGGAAAGGGTTTATTCGGCTTACACTTCCATGCTGCTGTTCATCACCAAAGGAACTCAGGACTGGAACTCAAACAGGTCAGGGAGCAGGAGCTGATGCAGAGGCCATGGAGGGATGTTCTTTACTGGCTTGCCTCCCCTGGCTTGCTCAGCCTGCTCTCTTATAGAACCAAGATTACCAGCCCAGAGATGGTCCCACCCACAAGGGGCCTTTCCCCCTTGATCACTAATTGAGAAAATGCCTTATAGTTGGATCTCATGGAGGCATTTCCTCAACTGAAGCTTCTTTTTCTGTGATAACTCCAGCTGTGTCAAGTTGACACAAAACTAGCCAGTACAATAGTACACATAGTAATTCATCACTTATAGAAGACAAAAGCAAATTTATATGCTAATGAAATGTGTATTATTGTTTATTTTTGTTTTGTGGAGAGTCAGATCTTGCCTGGTTAGTTGATATTGCAGGATGTAGAGTGCCCTCAACATTTTTCAGATTTCTCAAATATTTTGACTTATAATCAACAGTGCTGAGAATGCTACTTCCCACGTGTAGTACAAAAGGCAAAGTATGTACACATCAAAAATTGCTGGAAATTCTGTGAAATCTAAGTTCAAAATAATTGAATGATTTATGATGCTCAAGTCAAGAACTCAAATAACAATGTTTGAGTTTAAAATTTTTGTAACATAATATAGTGTAAAGAGCATACCAATTTGATGAATGATGAAAAGAAAATGTTAACTGTCTTTGTTTTCCATATTAGTTTTTGTAAGAGTATAAAACTTTCTTTTTTTTTTCTTTAGGGTAGCTCTTAACTCTTTATTAAGAAATATTTTCACAAAGAAATCAGTTTACATTTAAAATTTCCAAACATATTCATAACAAAGGACACAGCAAATAATAAATCTTAATTTTGATCGGAATTGATTTTGATTTGAATCACATCTGTGTACTTGGTGAATACTGAGTGCTTGGTTCTCTTCCAGATACTGTCTTAAACACATTGTGCATGGGAAGCCGTTCTAGCCTTATTTAAAACCTTGAAAGATACAAGTAAGAGCTTCACTTTACAAACGAAGGAGGTGGAATCAGAGAAACTCAGAGATGATGAAAATTTACAGGACTTGGTAGATCTAGAGCTATGTGACAAGACCTCGTGGAACTGGATCCAGGATTGACTCTGAGCTACAGTGTGGCACCGCTTAAAACACTGGCCAGTTGACCAGACCAGTGGGAAAATGTCTGCCTTAAAGTTAATATCACACTTGTAGATATTAGCAGGCTTGAAAGTCCCTGGGTAGGGTCTCTTCCTCATATTCATATTCTAGCTCTACTGCATATATCCTTGGTGATACATTGATTTTAGAAAGAGGGAAATCACAATTTCCCTTCCTTAGGATTTTAGCTATATGAAAGGAAGGAGAAATGGGCAAAGATAAATACTGCCCGCTCCCTTAAGAGATAATCTTCCTTAAAAGGTAATCTAAATATTTATTCCTTTTATTTTCTTCATTTGTTAGTTTATCCCTTTTCTTTTCTTTATTTATTTTAATTAGATGTTTTCTTTATTTACATTTCAATTGTTATTCCTCTTCCTAGTTTCCTCTCAGAAAATCCCCTATTCCCTTCCCCCTCCCCTTGCTCCCCAACCCACCCACTCCTGCTTCCTGGCCTTGGCCTTTCTATGTACAGAAAAAAAAAAATGCAATTCAAAACATAGCAAAAACCCAAATCCGAGCTGAGGGGTCTCAGGCTGTGTTCTTTGATGTTATATGGTGTGACCGCATGTGCTGAGCTAAGTGCGCAAGTGTACTCAAAACCAAGGCTGCAGCAAAGTCACTGTACAGCACAGCAAGCACTTGTCAGAAGCACTTCAGATCCGTCCATGTTTGTTTGTTTTTGTTTTTGTTTTTTTGTTTTTTGAGACAGGGTTTCTCTGTGTAGCCCTGGCTCTCGTAGAACTCACTTTGTAGACCAGGCTGGCCTCGAACTCAGAAATCCGCCTGCCTCTGCCTCCCGAGTGCTGGGATTAAAGGCGTGAGCCACCACGCCCGGCCCATGTTTGTTTTTTATTCAGTTCTGGTCATTGTACATTCAGTATTCTTTCACTATTGAGATATATATTGCTACATTCAACTATATAAACCCATGAGCCACTGTGGTGTACTGAATATGTTTAGCTTAGGGAGTGGCACTATTAGGAGGTATGGCCTTGTTGGAGTAGGGGTGTCCTTGTTGGAGGAAGTGTGTCATTGTAGGTATGGGCTTTAAGATCCTCCTCCTAGTTGTCTGGATGGCAGTCTTCTCCTAGCAGCCTTCAGATGAAGATGTAAAACTCTCAGCTCTGCCTGCACCATGCCTGCCTGGATGCTGCCATGCTCCTGCCTTGATGATAATGGACTGAATCTCTGAACCTGTAAGCCAGCTCCAATTAAATGTTGTCCTTATAAGAGTTGCCTTGGCCATGGTGTCTGTTCACAGCAATAAAATCCTAACTAAGACAGCAACTGCTTAAGAAGCTGGATCTATCAGATCCTAAGGAGGAAATCATGTGGACAGCAGGAAGAGAAATGTAAGATGACAGTATGTCAACAAGAGGTAACATTTTTAAGTGAATTAATATTTTATAATTTCATTACATACATTAATTAGAACTAAGGAAGCCCATGGAGAGGCACCAGTGCCTGGTTCTAGCATAAGACAAAAAGACAGGAAGATTGAAGGAGACAGGGAGAAAAGAGTTGTCAATGTCACTCTTTCCCGCAACAAGCAGTATAGAAATAGGTCCTCCCACTTGAGACAAGGAGAAGAAATTAAATCTAGATCTTAAACTTCAAAGCCAGTACAGGCTCACAATACTGAGCCTACAACAAAACAGAAAGAACTTCATCTAATGGACTAACCTGGTAGAGCTTGGGTTATCTCAATGGATGGCTTACTTCTCCAAACTCAGATGGCAGAATGAAGGCAAGGCTCCACTCAATGGTGAGCAGGATAAGAAAGGTAGCTTAGGGCTTTGCTTTGGAACTCAGTGTTTTGAGCTGAGATTCTGGTACCAGGAAGAATCCAAACAACACTATACCCATCCCACCGCTCTCAGATGGAGCCTCTAGTGCTCTATGTGCTGAGCTAAGTGCACAAGTGTACTCAAAACCAAGGCTGCAGCAAAGTCACAGTACAACACAGCAAGCACTTGTCAGAAGCACCTCAGATCCAGTCCGTGTATGTTTTTTTTATTCAGTTTTGGTCATTGTACATTCAGGATTCTTTCACTATTGAGATCTATCTATCTATCTATCTATCTATCTATCTATCTATCTATCTATCTACCTATCTATCTATTGCTACATTCAACTATATAAATCCATGAGCCACTGTGGTGTACTGAATATGTATGGCTTAGGGAGTGGCGCTATTAGGAAGTATGGCCTTGTTGGAGTAGGGGTGTCCTTGTTGGAGGAAGTGTGTCATTGTAGGTATGAGCCTACAAAACAAAAAGAACTTCATCCAATGGACTCATCTAGTAGAGCTTGGGTTATCTGGATGGATGGTTTACCATCCATCTTGCCTTGGTACCAGGCAGACACTTGTAAATAGGGTGGACTTGAATTTTGATCTCCATCATTGCCAACACTGGATCAGGCTTAGGATGCCCACCTTGAAGACAGTACAGGTTCTTGCAGATATCAAATTGGGATGCTACCTAGTCATCCCAAGTAACAAAAGAACTGCAATGATATCTCAGACTGCATAGCATACAGCTAGACTCTCATTGCTGAAAGTAGAACAGGGTTTAGCACAGGAATTTGCCTTGGATCTCAGTGCTACAGTAGCAAAACTAAACTCAGATACAGCCTAACAGTGCTTACATCCAAGCCAGTGCACAAAGTACAGCCCAATGACCAACAACCATATAGCTTGAGTCTATTAC